>NC_133202.1:44094948-44107448 GCF_958299795.1 Porites lutea | reverse complement strand
AAAGTAAATCTACCGAGATATGAAGCTCGGCGGCGCCATTTGATCATGACTTGTGATATTTTCCGCACCGGACAAACGAAAACTTTAACTCTATGTTATTTATTAAGAAAAACTTATAAACTAGCCCACAGTAGCGCCACTCTCGAGTCACGGAAATCAATACGCTCGACCAAATTACTGGAAATTAAAGTTATTGACGCGACGTGAGCCGCACACACATTCCATTGAAGGCTTTGACAGGGTTAGTGCCAAGTTTGAATTCAGATGTGAAAGCTTTTAAAACAGTAAATTCAATGTAATTCATTTTGTCAACAAGTTGGTGGTTGGATGCTGTTAAAAATGACAGAGAAGATCATCCGAAGAAATGTCTTTGAAGAAAGAAAAAGAATCCCGGGTTAAGCACTAATCGGCCTTTGAGCAACTGCGCCCTGTAACACGCGCCAGTAAAACAAAATGTTCTATTTACACGCCCGGCGCACTCTGGCCAATGTCTCCTCCGATTACAAGCACTTGACACCGAACCATGCGATATCTTTTCAAAACTTTCTTATATAGAGGTTTCGCTGTACGCAACCCTTATGTTCAAAATATGCCATGATCATATATCAGTTTATCTATATCGCAACCACCCTTCCCCCTCAACTGCTACCTGTACGGGCTAACAAACATATCGAACGCACTCTCTTAAGCTCCGATTACTCCTAGTAAGTAGGTTGAGTATGATCGTCCGGGTGAACGTAGTCCTGAACAGGACTGTTGTTGTTGACAGTGACTGACGTTTCGACAACCTGTGCGGTAGTCATCCGTTCAGATTCAAAATTGAATTGTATCACGTCAGTTGATGGTATTTTATCTGGTTATTAACCTGATTGGTTAATTAAGTCGCGATATTATCGGCGTCTGTCAGTTGAGCGGTGATGTTATTGGCCATAAAGACTCGTAATGTCATTGTCGCGTTTTGATCCGCCTATTGTCGCAGTTACTGAAACAGTTGTTTATTGTTAGTCATATTATCTGTTGTCCAGTCATGCTCTTCTAGTTAGTTCTGCTTGAGTCCGTCAATAAGTCGTTTGTATTTGTACGGTGCTGGTAACTGTTGACTAGGATTCAGCGGCGTTTGTTGTAAGTTAGTAAACCACTTTTCTAAAGTGGTTCGTTGATAGTAGTATGTAGAATAATTAAGTAATATATGTCGCAGAGTCCCAGTCGATTTGATGTTTCTTCTGTAAATGGTTTTCAGCAATATGATTGTTGACGTCACCTTTCCTTGTCGCTCGCTTGTGATCAGTTAGTCGCGAGCTAAGGTTTCTGCAGGTTTCACCAATGAAATTGGCCTGGCAATCGCAGCATTTGATCTTGTATACTGCTCCCTCTCTGCCCTCTGGTTTGTCTTTGTCCTTAAAATTAGTTAGTAGCCGTCGTAAAGTGGTTATCGGTTTGTGCACAACACGTATGTTGTAGAATTGTTGTATACGTGCAATAGTTTCAAAGGTGCCTCTGATCTACGGCATTGTCGCTGCCGTAACAGGGCCAACACTCAGACCAACGTTAACTCTGGCATCGTGAGACAAACGATATAATTAACCAATAACAATAACCTTTATTATTGGTAACATATGATTGCTTTTGAATTAACATATAGTTGTTTTTCCTTGAAACAGATAACATTTTTCGAAACAACAGTTAAACTGACAGAGCTAGTGACTGGTTCTTTTGCCTTCACATTTTTACCAACTGCGTTTTCATTTAATCCGCCCAAGATCCAATTTATGAACATTTTCAACTGGGAGAGAGCTGCTGTTGTGTATGATTTCTTGACAAATGAAGGGGCTAACGTTAAGGTTAGTATTCTGTCAATTTATGGCACAGGGCAAAATGATGACAATTCACTTTCTCATATCAGGAATTGAAAAGATAAAAGCCGTGCAAAATGATCCCCATACATGAACCTGACTTAAATGTACTTATTTTCTTATGTAGAAATAGTTATAACTAAACGACCAGTTATTGGAATACTTTGCTCCATGCGATGGTACAAGTGGACGTTTCCCTTTTTCCCACTAAAGACGTCAGTATAAGTCTGTCTTTATTATGACTTGCGCTGTAAACGGGCGAAGTGAAGCGAGTGCTGTGTTCTGATTGGCCAATTGCTGGCCAAATCTGTTCTGTCAGCAAGGCTGGAAATGGGACTCGTTCTCTGAGTGTTTTTGATGGACCTCAACTTTGCTCCTAGCATTTTATTTACTTCCTAGTAAACTTTAGCTTTTTTGGTGTTCCGGTCATTAACTACGTGTATAAGGCATCCTTTCTTATCTCGGGATACTTTGATTACGTATATTTAAAACTGTATTTGCTGCATCGCAAGATCCAAGGCCGTTGGGGGTGTGAACAAAGTAAAGTTATGTTGATAGTTGCCTTAGCTGCTACGAGTCTCCTATAGCTTACATAGTGGTAGAGCATCTGGACTGGTAACCAGAAGGTCATTGCTTAATTCAACTCCTACAGAGAAGTGAAGTGATGACGTCACAAAAACTAAATTTGTGAAATTATGGTATAGGTTGGCATATCCGGAGAGAACAAAATGAAGAATGCCCTCTTGCTAAAAAACAGCCTTTTTTACTCCCCACCAATTTGCCTTAAAAGGTGGGGAGTATCCCGTACTTTGCGCATGCGCAATTCGTTCGATAGTACCATGTGCTTGGTCGGACATGCTTCTGATGCTTGTTGCATTTTACTGTTCAAATTCGCCTACTGAATACGTGAAATCCTAGTACATTACAAACTCCATATAAATCGTTCTAAAACTAGACCTCGATCGTAAGCGTTACGATCCAGGCGAATTTTACAAGGATTTGTATGGAGTCATTGGAGCATAACGGTACTTATATCTCAGTACAAAGGGGACACTTCTCATATTTTTCTTTCAGAATATGTCAACCAATCCAATAATTTCTCAAATTTATGTTTTGTGACGTCACCCTTCTCTTCGCTATTGGAAGTACTCCAATGTTTTCTTCCTTGCCGCCTGTGCGTGTCGCTGACTGCATAAATAAACATCTTTTCTCAAAATTCTACGAGTCCCCTTTGTTTTCGGCCTTAAAAGGGTTCCAATTTTCTACTGTATTCCCCTTTAAAAGGAATCCGGTTTACGAACTTTTGCTGTACGCACCTTTTACACACCTCCCTCGTAAATTGAGATGAGTTCCGCCCTTATTCTGTTCACACTTTTTCACCCTTCTTGCTTGTCGTAATGACTTTTAATTATTTTATGTTTTAAGGTTGTGGAAGATCTTGCCGCGACCGCTTCTTCGAACCTCACTTCACCTCGCGTTAACCTGACGTTTGAACCTATTAACCCACAGAAAAGCTTAGCCAAGGGAGGATTGTTTGAATCTATTAAGAACAGTCTGCAAAGCCTAAGGGTAATTGATCTTGTTTTGCTCCTATAATAACAACAACAACAACAACAACAACAACAACCACAATAATAATAATAATAATAATAATAATAATGATAAGGTGACTCACTTCTTGTACGTAGACGACCTTAAAGTGTTCGTTTCGTCTTAGACCAAGCTGAACAGGGCCGTACGATGTACCAGTGCAGCTATGCAGGATATCGGCTTGCTGAGGAATCCAAAGGAATGCAGCGTTATCCAGGTCAGGGAGGGCAAGCAAGTTGAAGATGCAGCAGACCTCAAGCTGGGCAAGACGGCTTTGGTCGAGAACCTCAAGACTGGTGTCAAGAACATTTTCCTTGGTGTGAGGCTCGTGGACTCAAGTCTGTAGAACAAGTGTAAAAACTAATTAATATCAAGGCGGCTATGGAGCCACATGTATATGAGAATCCAGACCGGATGATGAGAATTGTGCGGATATTTGAAGGGATTCTCCTCACTTGTGAAGGACGCACACAATTTAGTCTGGGAACTAGGGACTGGTCTGAATTTAGCCACTCCCTAACCATCGTGTAGCACGCAACAGAGGATCGGAGGACATCCGGTGAGACAATATCTTACGAAAGCTGTGGGAGAGAATGTTAAGGAGAGATGGCAAGGACGTCTACTGTAGGCCAGATGGGAAGACGACCTGCTGCGTGAACAGGGTCGTTTTGTCTGGTTGAGTGGGTGGGCTGGCGCCCCTACTCCTGCTATCGCAGGGGTTATGGAACTTTACGAGCACCTCTTACTACTTCTTACTTCTCGTCGACGCCTTAAAGAGGACAGGAAGAAGACTGACACCAAAAGGCTCTAGCGATCTCTCATACAACTTTCAAGATCTCTTACGTTCTCCAGCCCAGTATCCCTCAATAGTGTGTTAATATATGTAGTTGAAGGACATTATCTTTTTGCCATTCCATGGCGGTAGGCACTCATGTTATCAGGTGTTGCACTGGAGAACATGTACAGAAAGAGCAATCCTTATATTTTGAATGGTAGAGGTCATCTTTTTTAGACTACCACAAAGCTCGCGATTTTAACCTTATTCTTCTAAGATGTGTTTGTCACCATTTGCAGCGTTGTTGAATAAGTTCCACCCGGCTTCTGAGCAAGTGTCACTTCTGTAAAGGAGAATTGTCTCCTTAGTTGCTCTGAATAACTTCTGCCTTTTTTTTCTGCAAAGTCGCTCTTCCAGATGTTGTTAACTTTGGTTAGTGATTGCCAGACCAGTGCTGTGCGTACTTTTATGTCTCTTTCCTAAGAACATGTCCAGCTTCCCAGGTATTTGCGGCTTGCTCCCCTGTCTCTTCGATTCCACAACTGTTTTTTTACTTTTTTTACCATCAATTGTCTCTATTTCTACACTTTCAACGTTGATATACACAGCTTTGGTCTTTATTGCATTCTATATTGCCATTGCGTAAAAACTGCCTGGCTTGCCTAAGAAGAACAACTTCATCAGCGTTATTCAAGCAGCTTCTCTTTTCCTTGTGTGGCTTGCCACATTGCAAGATCAACCGCAATGACAAATAAATATGGTGCCAAAGTCATAACTCAGGAAAATATCACTCCAGTTAAAAATGATCTGTTTCACCGTCAGGGGATAGAACCTTAATTCCCTTTCATGTTGCTAAATTTTACCATGATTGCATTCGTGATTCTCTCAGGGATGTTGAACATCGCTTGATGGTTAATTGAGACGAATGCTTTACCAAAGTCAGTGAGAACCATAATTGATGGTAGATGGTAATTCTTGACTCCTTCAAGGATACCTCTCAATCCCAGCACCTGCGTAATGGTAGATCGACCCGGGCGAAAGCCATTCTGGTTATATCGCAGATATGGATCTATTTTTTGGGCCTTTAAGATTTAATGGCACTCTGTTTATTAGGTTGGCGACTATCGATGAGTAAGCTGATACCTACGGTCGTCGATGTCACAGCGTTTCAGTACCTCAGGCTCTCCAGGTGCTTTACCTTGGCTTATCTGCTTCTTAACATTAAGCACTTCCCACACTGTGAATTCAGTTTGTCTTATTGCAAGGTTATGCAGAACAGGATGAACATTATCCAGGGTTGTGTCTTCAGCAGGGGTTCCAGATGAAGCCTACCCGAGCTTACGCGCAGAGACCGGTACGTCAGACCAAATTAACACCATGTGGGGAATGTGTGGGTAAGGTGCGAGAGGGCTTTGCTCAAGTTTTGGCACGCTGTTCATCACTGGCGCAGACTAAGTACATGAAAAGTCATAATGCTGCACTAGCAGCGCTCTACTTTGACGGAAATGCTAAGGGACCTAAAGCTTGCCGACTTCTCTCCTCCTTGGTACTCACGAGTGGAGCTCAGCCCGTTGTACCTGTCAGACGACGCTCAAGCATACTGAGATGTTCTTGTTCACGCAGAGCACACATAGGGTTGATTCGCAATTTGTAAACCACAAGTAGATGTGTGTGGTGGCTGTGTTAATCAGCTGTCGCTGATTGAACAACCGCCCGAAGAAGGATACTGAGAAGACAAAGAAGTACCAAACACTGCGGTGGAAGCTTACTAGCAATACCCATTCTACATGATCGTGCAGCTGAAGGTCATCATTGACGTTCTGTCGGAATAGTCCAAGGAGCTAGATGTCGAGATGGGTACGCTCTTTGGGGCGCTGTTGAGCGATGTTCTGAAGTGAACGCAGAAAGCCCTACTGTCCAGAAAGGGCGAAATATTTTGAATGAATAATTATGTTTCATATTCCATGAGAGCTAAGCCAATCAAAGTTCTAGAATTGATTTATCCAATGATTCAGTTATTCATTAAAAATATTTCTCCGTTTATGATTGACTCCAATCTCCCGGCGAATTCTTCATTACTAACTGTCGCTGAACATATTTGAAAGATGTGAGCAATATACCATCGATTCAATGGTATAACATGATTATGATATACTATAGATCAACCTCGTTTCTAGGCGCGGCAGCCTAGCTGTATATTCCCTAGTGAACTAATGAAAAAAACGGTGGTGTTCACGACTATCCGAAGACGAAATACTGAGCTGAATTTCCAACTGACTGAACGGGAGAAATGCAAGGCAAGATCTGCATAATTCTTCATATCCTACGTACTCAGCCTTATTCAATAATTCCTTATTGTACCATGCTCTCTAAATATGGTCACTTTACGTGTAAGTTTAAGAATATACAAGAAGCGAACTTTATTTTTTTTTCTCGAAGGAATTATTACAACGCTAAAAAAGTGCAAATTGCTTAGATTTGGCCCTGAAGCATAGTATCTATTGTTATGCATTTCCAATCAACAATTGGAAGTTCACATCATCATTCTAAATTGATGATGTTCTGCGCACAGCCGGAAATACCTCTGTGCTCGTAGACTTGGATGTGCATTTCTTAACCAAATATCAAATATGTTTTCATTGATCAGGAAAGAGACTATAAAATCTTCATCGGAGAATTTGGTGACAGAGCAGCCAGCTTGGTTTTTTGCGAGGTAAGAAAAGTAGAACTAGATAATTGTTCCCGCATAAAAGTGAACTGGTGGTGTGAAGCGTGGGTGGATGTCTGGTGGTGGTGTTGGTGGTGGTGGTGTGTGTGGTGTGTGTGTGGGGGGGGGGGAGGGAGAGGTCAGGGGTCCTCCCTATAATGGCCTTTACGAGGAGGTTCCGCTCAAAAGAGGTAGCTTTTTCAGGTTTCAGGTGTATGAAAGGGCACGGATTTCACCAGTTGAAGTATATGAAAGCTAGGAAAGTAGGTCCTAAGATGGCCTAAAAGGACTAAGAGATGAATTTTATGGCTATAAAAAAATTCGAGAAAGCGTTCTGGCTTTGCGATTTATTCATATTTTGAATACAGTGCCTTTACAGTAGTAAAAAGGGATTCAAAGTTCTAAACTAGGTATGTGAACAAGGAGTAATTAATGTCAACGTCTTTACACAATTTGAGTTACTGTAGTTCCTTTTTGGCTGTCTGTAGAATCGTATCTTGTAGGACTCAATAAAGCTTGAAAGGTAGGCCTGACTTGGTATAATTTAGGCCGTTTAAATTTTAATATTCTGACAATAAACCCTGCCAATTTTATCCGTAAGTCATCCTTCAGGAAATTTAACAGCCATGACCAGGAGCGCATCACCGAAGAGAGTCCATTTTAAAAATGTCCTGGGCTAAGGACCGTTGGTGGAGAAATTAAAAAGGCGAAAACCGTATTTACTCGATGAAACAACGAAAGTAGGATCAAAATTGCTCTCAAAAGAATGCCACACCAATCATAAGAATGCAGCGTTTATTCGAGGATTACAGAAAAATCTTTACAATTTTGGGACCGATACACCTTTGGTACGATACTAAAGGCGTTTTCTATTTGTCAGAACTGTCCGGCCGGACCATTGCCAGACCAGTCTTTTTGACAATGAAATCGGCCTTTTCCAAGGTTTTGTTGCTGAAAAACCATCTCCTTCCCGACACTATAATTTAGGATTTGACTGATCTGGCTGGATAGTTTTGATTAACAGTTAAATTCTCATTATGACAGGAAGGGTCTGGCCGGACAGTTCTGACAAATGGAAAGCGCTTTAGGTGTCCGCCTTATAGAGAGATGGCTCCCTTATAGAGAGCCAAATGAAAGGAGTGAGAAAAGGAAGATACATCACCAACTTTAAGATCTTTTTTCTCTAGGTTTCCGTTTTACAGGGGTGTCAGAGGTACGTGTCCGTTAAGAGACAGTCGACTGTATATGGTATTCTATACCATTCAGCGATCTCGATTCTATCTCAGAAGAGGAGCGACGCATGAAAACTCTTTACATCTTTCTGTTTTAAATAATATTTACAAGTGATGTTTTATAGTCGACTATCTCTGAACGGACACCTCTGTAAAACGGACACCTAGAGTTGGTACCTACCTTTCTTTACTCCTTTTATTTGACTCTCTATAGCAGGGCTATAACACAAAACTTTATTTTGCATGAAAATCGATAACTTAATGTAATTGCTGAAATTCTGGAGGTTGCGAATAATCCCAAATCTCAACAAAAACAGGTGTAGCACGGTGCGAGGCGACAGATGATTCGAACTCCACGTGATAGAATATTAAAGCAGATTTAATGACAGAACCTTAGAGTTCATAACAACAGCAGTCGCGTGTAAAACAATTCAG
This sequence comes from Porites lutea, assembly GCF_958299795.1. Lineage (NCBI taxonomy): Eukaryota > Metazoa > Cnidaria > Anthozoa > Scleractinia > Poritidae > Porites > Porites lutea. The sequence continues at coordinate 44,098,856 of NC_133202.1, read as the reverse complement.
TGTAATAGCAATGTTCGTGGCCTAGTTACGACGGCACAGATCGCAATAGTAGCGAGTAGTAATACACGCAGTAGACGAAGTAATAGCATACGTAGTCGACGTAACAAAACGTAGACGTAGACGTAGACGTAGGCGTAGGTTCGAACTGAAAGCGATAATTAAAGAATACGAATTTGGTCGACGACTCGCTCCAAAAGAAGGAAAAACTAGCACTCTATAGCTGCAGCAAAATATCTTGGGATAGCAACTCCAATGATAGCGGGATAACTTATAATTTCTAGTATTGCCTTGCCTCTTTTATAATAGACTATACGTGTCTTATGCCTAGGGCGTTAACTAAGTAAAACTGTACAAACGCTTTTAATGCGCGTTTCCTAGCGGAAAGTACCGCGCCATGGCATAGGCGTCAAAACCCACAAAATGTTTCCAGAAAGATTGATATAATCACGTTCTATAACCTAAAAATAAAAAACTGTCTTAAAGTAACTAAAAAATATTATAAGACAAATAAACAGAAGAACATTTCAAAACTAACACTTACAAGTACAGACTACCTGCAATTGGCAAAGCTAATCGGGGCAGGTAGTATGGAGACGTATCACTTAAACTTAGTTTACAGTCAGTTGATACAAAGGGATTTTACTGAATCAGGAATTAGAAATTCGAAAATCTTCCGTCATTAACTGGGAGCGTAAAGAGACACGTTCTGTCAGCACATGCACAAGCGCAAGACAGACATCAGGGTCTAAGACGGACACTTAGTGCAAGCAGTCCCAAAGGTGATCGTCTAAGAGAGAGTTGACTACATCGTCGTTTTGTTGTCTGTGATTTAAGACAAGTACTTTTAATATAAACGCCAACCTCGAAAAAACGCCCAGGCGTTTAATCGGTAACGTTGACGGTAACGGGGTCCCCGCTCTGCTGGCCTCCTTCGTACCTAGCCCGTTATTCGATTTTGTTTTTCTCACCAAGGCGCCTTGTCCCAGGCTATCTGAAAAATGGTACCTTAACGCAGTTTTTCTAGTATTATTAGGGAGTTTAAGATACTACGACGGCGACGGCGGCAAATACCTCGCTTAAAAAAGTGACCCTCACTTCTCAATCTAAGAAACTTTAGCGCGATCAACCCCAACTCGGTCACTATGTTTTATGTAGGCGAACTCTCCTGGAGTTGAATTCTTAAGAAAAATATCCAAGTTTAAAAAGAGTAGGAGATATTCGTCGTCGTATGTTCAAGTTGTCCATGAAACGTAAAATATGGCAATTCACGTCGTAGTCGTGCAGTAACGGCACAGAAATGCATGCGTGATGCGTGGGCAGAGTTGTTGTTTTGCTAATTTGCTTTTTGACGTTCTCGTTGCCGTCGCCGTGGTGGCATCTTAAACTCTTTATTATGGCTCTATAGTCCCGACTGACGAGCCACCCTGCCGCCCCACTAAAAAATATACCCTTCTGACTCGTTTTTTAAGCCAATCACCTAGACTGACGAGCCATCGATCGAGCCACTTGTATGTCTCACACTTCTCTTGTTCTTTAAACACTTGTCATTACTAACGAGCCACCGAGCCAATTCTGTTTAAGACCTTAAAGACCTGAAAATATGGCAATGTATTTTCCTGCAAGCCTCAGACTGCTCAGATTCATGTGTGGTAATGGGCATGTACTGAGGAATAAACGATTTTTTTTTCTGATAGTTGTATAAAATGGGAATGTACGGACCAGAGTTTGTTTGGATTTTAAACCCGAATGCTGGAACCGTAGATGAGTCGGTTGGTCATGCCGACAGAGCGAAAATAAGGCTAGAGACTCACGAACAGCTGTGCAACAAGATGCAATACCAGAAAGCTTTAAATAGAGCATTCACATTTAAGGCACTCATGATAAGGGGGGACGACAACTTCACTACCTCATCAAATCTGGTAAGAATATTTCTTTTCGTGAACGCAGCTCCTTCAGTAGATCTGATATTAATACAGTCGACTCCCGATAACTCGAACCTTCAAGGGAAATCGAAAAAAGGTTCGAGTTATTGGGAGTTCGAGTTACCGGTAGCCTCCCCGCAGACGTCTGTTGGGGTTCGTTTGTCACGCATTCATGAAATGAATGCGTGACAAACGAACCCCAACGGACGTCTGGGGGGAGGCTAAGTTACCGGGAGTTCGAAGAAAATAGCCGAGAGTAAGGTAAAAAACAGTTTTTACTGCACAGTGAACAAAATGTCAAGTGAAAATTAAAAGATACTTTTAGATTATAAATCAGAACGTAACGTAACAAAACAGAGCATGCGTTTTACTGTTTTGAGAAGAAAAGCTACTTCACGTTAGCCTGTGACAATCAACATTAGTCTCCACTAGTAAACTATACTCCTACAACACGTCAATAGGAAATCCAAAATTCAATCATGTCAATGTTGCGGACGCCAGTAGACGGCTTTTTTCCCGACTTTTTAAGGGTCGAGTTATCGAGGGTAAAATTATATAGAAAACTGGTTCGAGTTAGCAGGAGTTCGAGTTATCGAGGGTTCGAATTACCGATGGTAAAATTACAGTTCGAGTTAGCGCGAGGTTCGAGTTAGCGAGGGTTCAAATTATCGGGAGTCGACTGTAGTATATTTACAAGCGTTGAAGTAAGCTTCCAGGTTATTTGTTATGATCCAAATTCACAGTAATTTCGATGTCTTCAACTAAAATTCTTTCTGTTCAGTTGACCAGAGTAAAATCCTAGAATCCTGATGAGTTTTCAGTTTTGAAAGTCTTCATTTTTTTTCTTCCATTCAATCTGTTCGCGTGGACACAAATGTGAGTTTTGATAGGCACGGCTTGTGACATGTGAAAAGCGGAAATCGCTTGTTTGTATCCGGTTTGTTTCAACAAAATAATTAAGTTAGGAAGTTTTATACCCTGGGTACCAGAGATTGGCAACCAACTGAAAGATAGGTATTTGGCAAGAAATGAGCTAATTTTGATTTGTCGCACTTCCATTTGCAGACAGTATCTGAGGCATTTTCAAGACTGGGCATAAATGATCTATCGAGCGATAAAACGAAAAACCTGGCCACAACTTCGTTTGATGCTATGTGGGGCACCATGCTAGCCATAAAAGAAGCTAGTGAAACAAAAAACGTTTCTGATAAATTGGGAAAGAACACGTACTTCGAAAGTCAGGAAGTATCTAAATTTCTGGTAAAAAAACTCACGGAGTTGAACTTTCAAGGACTAACGGTACGTTTTACTTTTTACTGTTTTATTTTCTATTTTGTGAGAAAGGCGTGGGAAAGATGATTGAACTTAACTTCCCTCAAAGTATTTTTGTCATGATTTTTAGTCAGTAATTCTGCTATTTCGTCTTCGCATAGCCGTGAACTCCTTGGCATTCTCTTAAGTTCTACACTCGTAGCAAAACAGCTAAGCTGCCAAGTCGTTTTCTTACGAGACGTCTATGACGGTATAATCACACATATCAGTGACGTTTCAGGAGTGACTGTTGTCAGTGATGTTTACTGTTGTTAGTAATCTATAAATCTAAGCATCTTCTATCTTCTATCTTCATCTTTGGTCTTTGAATGAATAATAATAACAATCAGCTAATGTGAACTAATATCTGAAAGACCATCCCGTCTAAATGGCATATTTAAGGAGTTAAGTCTCACTTTATTTTACCTCTAACGCATTACTTTCCTAGAGTGCCCCTCCCGCAGTAGAACCAGGTTTTTTTAAAATGGCCTTTTGGTGATCAGTGCATTCCTTCATTGAAGAGGAAAAAAAGACCTTAACGTTCAGGGGGCTGTGACAGTTGCACTCGATTTTGTAACCGGCGCTCGACCAGCCCTATGAGGGAATACTCGAAGAGTCAAAATCCTGTAAACGAGAAATGTAAAATAGTGCAGCGCCCATGAAATAGACAAGTCA
>NC_133202.1:44054948-44087448 GCF_958299795.1 Porites lutea | reverse complement strand
TTGGAATTTGTGTGTACAACGTGGTGGTGCTGTCCACTATTGGGGCGTTCTTGGCTCTAATTTTGAAGAACGAACAGTATGTAGCGTCATACTCCGCACTAAGTGTGTGTATATCTTTCCCAGCTGCAACCACTATATCGCTGATCTTCATACCAAAGGTAAAACCTGATTTATTTGGCCATTTTCAACAGATAATTTTATTACGATTGTCACGGATTTAAACGCTAGAAGGTCGCATCGTCATGGAATCACTTGTATTCATCTGACATATCACTCCTCGTATTAAATTTATACAGCCGCCAGGCTGCCTCGTTTCCAGGCGCCGCCTGCACTACTGTTGCAGAGCATCACTGATAAGAAAAATCTATCCTTCCCATGACACAACGTGGGCCATTTAAGCGCAAGAAAGGACGCCTGGAGTCGAGGCAGGCCGCCCGACGAGTTCACTTAGTAGAAACCGGCCAGCTGAAATCCCGATCTCACCCGCCAGCGTCTTTTTAAGGTGGATTTTTACCCACATTCGTGCGCACGTAAATTTCACGCGCGTAAATAAAATAGAAATGTGTGGAAGGTCAGGCGTAAACGTTAAAGTTAATTGAACCTCACCTAAACGTTTACGCGCGGCCTTTCATACGTCGCCTATCTATATATTTTATTTACGCAGGTAAAAATTACACAATTGTGGACTGATCCACCCTTAGGCTGCAGACTACCTTGTACTTCCTGTGCGTGACATTTGATGTGCATATTACTACTACAGTAATGATATGCAAAAAGAGTTGTCGGTAGACCAAAAGAAATGCAATGCAACTCATTATGTTAGCAAGATTCCCTGCCAGTATTTTAGCGGGCTAAGCGTGCACGCGACACCGTTACAGGTATTAACGAAGTCGGGATATTCCACAACAGGGTTCTTCAATCCCGACCCAATCTTTAATCTCGACCCAAAATTTCGTGCAATCCCTTAAACCTGATGGTTTTTTTCGTCATCGCACCTACAATCCAATCCCGAAACTCGCCCTGATTTTGCTTTAAAATCCCGAATCCCGAGCTTCAAGTAAAGGAAATCCCGAATCCCGAGCTCCAAATAAGGGAAATCCCGGATCCCGAGCTTCATGTAAGGGAAATCCCGAATCCCGAGGCTCAAATAAGGGAAATCCCGGATCCCGAGCTTCATATAAGGGAAATCCCGGATGCCGACTTTCATATAAGGGAAATCCCGGATCCCGACTTTCATATAAGGGAAATCCCGGATCCCGAGCTTGAAATAAGAGAAATCCAGAATCCCAGCTTCAATTTAGGGAAATCCTGAATCTCAAAAAAACCACTGGAGACCCTCAACTGGTTAAACAACACTGTTATCATCTAATTATTCATTGGAATCGTAAATTTTTCTTTATAGCTGATACATCGCCTAAAAACAAGCTCCGTCGACGGGGAAACCGTCGGGAATCAGAATAGGGCTGGACGCCCTACCCCACCAGGGTTGTCCTCACTACAAGGTGCAAATCTAGGCATTGAAATTAAGGTTCTTGGTCGCCAGTAACTAGAGAAAAAATTCAAAAAGAGAGAGAAATTTTAAACTTATTTGTTGGTGCAAGTGATCATAATAGGACTGTTATGGCTCTTGGTTGGTGTTATCCTTTTAATTACCCGGGTTGTTTCTAAACTCGAGGAAGCGCGGTTTCGCTTACTCTTTTAGTGACTGTTAATTGTTTGCTTGTAGGGAGGAAGATCCTAGAAGGCGTGTCATCCTAGCGCCATATATTTTCTCCTTTTAGTTAACTGGATGCAAAAAGTTGTAGTTGTCCCTACGGCTGCGAGAAGAGGCTGCATTTTGCGGTGTCGTGGTGAACTGGCGTGCGAAAAGTACTTTTCGCTGGCCAGAATGTAGCCTCTGCTCGCAGGGTAACTAAGATACCCCGCAAACGATCCTTTAGTTATATAGAAAAAAACAAACCTGATTGCCGGGATTTCGACCGCCAAGGATCGACAATTTGTCAGTCATTACAACTTTCAAGCGTGCAAGGCCAGTAACCTAGCGACGCAGCGGAAAGCTGAGAGACCAATAGTCCATTTTACCGTTACACTAGGTGAAAACGAGGCTGGAGTTGACCGTTTATTAATTGATACAACCCTTCTCCTTTATTATCGTAATCATGTTGTTCTTATGCTATTTAGTATTTTATAGCAATTTTCATAAGATAAGGAAGGAAGTTTGTATCAACATAAGCTCAAACTCAGCCTCACATTCACTCAGAGGCTAGGGTTCTTAGCTCTGTAAAATGGTTTATTGATGAACACCAATTTCCTTGAGTCAAATCCATCAGGATATTTAACAATTATTCTTCGAGCCCAAATGGGCTATTGACTCAGAGGCCATGAGGGCGAGAGGAATAATTGTTTTAGTAATATCCAACTAGTTGGTCAAAAATATCGAGACAAAACAACTTTAGCTAGCAAAACGCGATTCAGCCGCCATTAGTTTTGTTCTCATAGCCGGCGCTTTTCGCTACTAGTGGGCTATAACATACAGCCTAGTAGTAGCTCAACCAATCAGAACGCAGCATTGATAATAGATCAGTTTATTCATCGATAATAATTTTCCATACAAACTCTTACATTACGCTACCCTGCGAGCATCTCGAGAGAGGCTGGGTCGTAAACAAGCCAACTATGCGAATGACAGCAACGCGAACGATTCCACACATCCTAAAAGCCATGCCGTAAAGAAACTTCTGCTCGCAGGATAACATTACGCTCAGACTACCTGTCAGAGAAGGCAAATAATAAAGAACCTTAAGCACAACATCGTTATTTGAGTTAAGAAGACATGGGACCTTTCTCTCTCAACAAGAGGGAATGCTCTCGATAAATAGAGGAAGAATTGTCTAGTCCGACAAAATAATTTTAGATAATTATTGCGTAAGTTAAGAGCTACATCTTTTTATTTAGGAAAAGCATGCAGTGTAAATTGCGGTTGGATTCATTTTTACGTATTTAAGAACGTAGCCTATGTTCAGAATTTTAAAAAAAATCTTCTGACCTTATCCAATCTATGTAAGTTTGTCTTAAACGTTTTGGGAGAATTTGTTGAAAAATTAAAATAGTCTTTGTTAGCCTTTGTGAGCTTCCACTTATTCTTTAAACGTTTTCCTTTCTTTGGGTGGTGGGGGTGAAGAAGGAAACAGGTTGTGATTCACTTACCAACACGGGAGTTTGATAGCGTGTTTGCTGGCGTATTTTTTTCCTTTGTTTTCACTACAATAAAAAACAGCGCCAAATGAATGGCCGAATGTCTAAAGAATTTTGCTCGAGATTGTAGCGATGTAAAATGGAATGAATAATCTGTGCAGATATTCTATTTTTACTCTTAACCCTGCTTCAATAGAACCAAAAAAACTTCTCAGTTACAATAAGAGAAGCTTTTCATTCACAGAAGTTCCATGAATTTTCCGAACCACGCGAAGAGCGCAGAGTTGACTAACCCTTGGGTAAGAAAACATCCCATCGAAATTTGCCGTTAGATCTGCATAGCCCATGAAGCGTCCAACGTTTCCTCTCGATAGCTCTATTATATTAATCTTTACCGGGACTGCGAGTAGTCTCTTATTTTTCTTTTAAGGCACAGTAGATGGAGAGCATGCGTGAGGTGAGAGCAACGAAGCCGCGAGGAACGAGTGCGGAAGCCCGAGCGAAAAAAAATTGCTCTCTGCGCTCCAATCTCTGCTCCCATTAATTTGCACAATTTAACCTTTTCACTAGCGTGGCGTGTGGCTCTGAGGAAAAAAAGCCAGGACGACCGCTTGCGATCAAACTTTGCCTGTTGATAATGGACAGAAAAGGTTCCCCATCCTTATACCTTCTCTTGACAAAATTAATGGTGCCTCATTCACATACCTTGTTTAGAATGTTACATCCCTTTTAACTGCTGCATATGCGCTGTCTTCAAAATATGAAAAATTCACAAAACTATGAAATTTTCTCGACTTTTTCACAGCCATAAATTCTTCTGTTAGCCCTTTTAGGTCTTTTTACAGAAGGAAATGACAGTTTTCCCTCCCCTTTTATACACTTCAACTAGTGAAATCCCTGGCATTTCATATACCTGTGGCCTGACGGGTACCTCTTTTGGGCGGAGCCTCCCCCAACTCCTCAAATGGATAGCCATTGAATAGAGCAAATGGAAGTGTTTGCTCGTCTCGATGCAGTTGACATAAAAACAGCAAAGTGGCCGGTTGATGATCAAGGCACCTGCTCTATATATAAATGAAGTTGAGCTTATAAAGCTAATGTGGCAAAAGAGTTTTCTTCTCTATAGGGGGATCCACACTTGGGGCACGAGAACGAGTACCAGGGTACCAGCATAAAATGGTGTTGTTTTCACACCTTATCTGATATGGGATTGTGTACATAGTTGCTCCATTTCTACCCGTCAGAAGCCATTTGGAAGCAGGAGCTTAGCAACGAGTACAAAGCAGTGGACTGCCTCAGAACTAACAAAAACAATGTGCACACAGGGACCCGGAGCCCACTTTCGTGTCCGAGGACAAGGTCGTTGTTACCGACACCGTTCCCTAATTCTAACGTGGGTACTTAAAAAAAGGGTTTGTTATTTGTGCCGTTTGTGACCGTGACTCGCGTCGGCGCCGTTCCAAGGCATCAAGGATGAACGCTGCCTATAACTCATGATCAGTTCTCAGGAACTGAAGCGGTTCCTGCTTCTCAAGTTACCAAATAATACTTCGTCATAAAACCATAATGTCGAAAAAAACTAAGGAGTTTTCTTTGAAAAATAAAGACAAAAGCGAAGACTAACTAACAGTACTCTGATGAACGTTTGTTGTAATGAGCAAAGAGAAAAGTGTAAGCAACTCAATTTATTACCAGACAAAAGATAAAAATAGCGCATTATTGCTTGTTGCTGACAGTGGGGACGCGGGGAGGGGGGTGGGGCCTTATAAAAACTGACAAGGTCTTGCTACCTGTGATTTAAGATCATCGTCTCAATCAGACGATTGCGTCATTTGGCAGGATCACGTTCAGCCGTTTGAGTTGCCTCCTTCATTTTTCCTTTTCTTCCTTAGCCAATCATCGAAATGAAAAGGGAAGGGGAAGCAAAAGAATCCACTCTTTTGTTCCAAAAGAGTAGGAAACGTAGACCCCTGTGGTGTGGTCTATTTCTCATTGGAGGTGAGGCGGATGGGGGGTGGGGGCTTTTATGGGCCGGAGTAGTTGCGCTGACCCTGTTGAGAACTGGCGAATCTAAATAAAATGAAATGAATTGAAATAATAGAATTTCTGTGAAAGTAGAGAAATTTTGCATGGACGAAGCTGACAGCAGCGAGGACGTCACTTTAAAAATAGATTCGCGCAGGATTGATGCTTTGCTAGTTAGTCACTACTACCTGCAATTTGATGTAATCTGAAAAGCTGTCAAAGAATTTTTAAATGAGAAAGACTCGAATTCAAACCTTTTTTGTCTTTTTTGTTGTGGCAGAAAGATGTAAGTTGTTTGGTTGTTTCCCGTGACTCATCTAAGCGTGCTGTTTTTAAAAGTTTCAAGCCCAAGTACCTGTGTTCCGTAGTTCTTTTAGTAAAAATATATATCGGCGAGAAAAAAAAGATAAAGCGAAACAGGAATTAAGTAGTAAAAGTAAAAGATTATTAAAAACGCCCGGCAGTAAGGAATTCTGGAAAACTAGTTTGGGCGTTTGGGCAGTTACTTAGGCCGTCAGCCGAAGAAAAACACAAACACGAGCAATATCTTATATCGAGCGATATCTTCCATAGGTATATTGGAGCATGAAAAGCAATTGAATGTTATGGCAATGAAAATTCCGTTTTTAATGCCGGGTTGCCTCAAACTTTGATATCCCAGCAACTGGGTACGTAGAATTTTTAAGCTTTAAAATTATTCTACCAGGCATAATTCTTTTACCAAGAAACTTGCACGTATGAGCCGATATCCTTTCTCAAAAAACGTGTATAGACTTTTTAATATATTTAGTTAATTGTTAACAACTTATGTTCAGTGGAATTTCTTGGCCCTTTTGTCCTTGAGCAACATGGTTCTGAACACGAATTTGATTATGACGCAGAGAGAGAAAAATTTTTGTGTAAGCGGAGATTGCGGTGACTAGACACAGAGCTGTAACGATGTTTTAATACCATGAAGTTATAAGAATATTCCAAAAGGTTGTAGAAGCTCCGACAATGCACATAATCCATAAACCAATTACAGCTATACGCGTTCGTTTCAAAGTTACAGCTTGTCTGTATTTGAGTCCCGGTGAAATTCGTCAGTGCCATATTGTTCCTCTGAGACACAATGACCTACAAGTGAGTGTTTTATATGAATGCTACGTTTTAATTTGGGTTAAAGTAGATACTGTATCAATTTGTCATCTGTCAAGTCAACTATTTGCCTAAACGTGCGAGCTACATTGTAATTCCCTTTGCACATTTGTCGCGTCAGTTTAACAATTATTTATCAGGAGCAATTTACAAAAAGCATAAACGTGCAAAAATAAATGTAAAGGAGAGCTCGCAGGACAAAGAAAGGTTGAGCAAAGTTGTCTCGGTACTTTTTCAATCGAGCACGCAAATATGATTAGCCAGGTGTTATGTCACAGCGCGGATGATTTAATAACGTTTTTGGGTTCTTATATATGTTGGCGGCGCATTGGCAACGTGACATCGCAATAATTATCGATGGAAATTCCAATAACTCAAGATTTTTTTAAAGTTTAATATAAGTTTGAGCTATCACTCCTTCCCAGCAATTAAGCGAAGAATATACACCTAATTGCAATAGCGTTGCAAAATGCAAATGCAAAAATCCAAATCGAAATTAATTAGATACCTTTAAACCACTATAGGACGAATTTATTTTGAACTTAGACGCACAAACTTTCCCTTGGCATTTGCTTTTACTTCCCTAAAATGCGTATGGAGCAAATGAGCCCACCCTTTCTAGACTTCTTAGCAGGCCTACTTAATTCATGTTTCGCTTTTTCTTTTTTTTTCATTTTCCCTTTATTTTTTTTCTAAGACAACTTCTGTCATTGCAATTAGGTGCATATGCGCATGCGCTTCCTATACTGACCACAGCGTGAAGTTAATATGGCTGGACAAGGTATAAACATGTCCACCACAATTAGGGTAACTTTTAATTTTGGGTCGATTATGATGAAAGGGAAAACGCGCCAAAACTTCATGACCATCACAGTGCAAGTGAACCCTTCATTTATATATCACTCTTCAGTAAAATATAGATGAATGTCAGGAGGGATAAAAGAACCTCATTTCTTAGTTATGCAATTAGCCAAGGCTGGGTTTTGACGCAATAATTTTATTTGCTAATTCTTCTGTAAAATATCACGATTCTGCTTCTAATAAAAACAAAAAAGAGCTTTGCTTTATTTCGTTTGTAAAAGTTACAGGAAGACTGATGTTTAGCAAAAATTGTGAATTGTTTCGACTTTGAGCCGCCCCCTCCTTTTCTGAGGGGAGGGGGGGGGGAGGGGGCGGATGTACACAGGCTAAACTTTAATGAGCTCGGTGAAACTAACTAACTGACGATTTTAATGAGTTTTCAGTTCTGTAGCCGAAAGAAAGTTCTTATCAGTCGGCAAACACGTCAAACTGTGTGGGATGCGGTAATTTTGGTATCTCTTGTTATATTATAAGATGTAAAATGAATAACATTCGTTTCTTATATATAACGGATATGTTAATTCCCGCCGATAAAACACCTGCTATTTTAATGCGCTGACGATAAGTGAACTTACACAACAGGACGGGAGAGGAAAAAAGATAGCAAACCTTGTGTGACAAGCGTGACAATAATTTTGTTTGGAAAATCTTTCCGCCAAATTAATCTTTCCTTTAAACAGATCTTTTTGTAAAGACCAGAAAAATTTAATGTGAAGTGAAGATCACGACATAACAGGCAAGTTATAGCCCTGTCACTTTTGTCACACACAGTAATTTTGTTTGAAAAAAAATTTGCCTCACACTTCATCTTCCTTTAAACAGATCTTTTTGTAAAAGACCAAAAACAGGAGCCAGAAAACATTGATATTTAGTGAAGATTACGACAAAACACGCAAGTAAAAGCCCTGTCACGTTTGTCACACATAAGCGTTTTTCTGCCGTCCTCTTTCTGCCGTGCTGTTAACTCACTAGGTAGATTAATGATTTAATTTAAAAAAGACCATAGTATCATTTCTCCGTAGAGGACTAGAATACAAAGTGGAAAAGCACAAGTACAAGAAGCTTGGAGGTTATTCAGCCAAGGATCAGAATCAAATTCGAACTTTCAGTTGGTAAATAGACCATCCTGGATCAGTTCACACCAAGTCAACCTCGTCCCCAGGGTTTTTCCCTCAAAAAGTGGGTGGCCCGCCCCACCCATTTTTTGAGGGAAAACCCCTGGGGAGGAGAAGGGGGCTTCATAGAGGGGGGGGGGGCTTATTAATTTTCTTCCCCTGAGGCTTATTTGAGGAAGAGGGGCTTATTTGAGAGGGGAGCTTAATAGAGGATTTACGGTATTTGATAAAGTAGACCAAAATGTTTACAAAAACGCCAACAAGAGCGTCCTCAATGCATGCCAATCAAATTCCTCTTTTTAGCAATCGGCCAAAGCTTTCCCCATGATCTTTTCACACCTGTTACGAAGCGCTTCCTTCACGGCCGAACATTAATATTGTCCAGTTTTTACTGAACTTTTAATCCAAAATATTTCGATAACGCTCTCTTAGACTAATTTCGCTCAAAATTCACGAACATTGAGGCAGGTGTTGGAGGAACAAGCTATCGTGAACGATTTTGGAAAAAAAATACCTCCTGGTATCGAAAAATACGGCGGCAAGTAAAGTAGGTAATGACGTCATTTCGTTGCTATGACGACTACGATGTCATTGTAACATAAATCATAATTAAATCTATGATTTCATGTTGCTGGTATTTACTTTTTCAGTTAATTTTTATGCACATAATTTTATTTCATTAGGGCTCCCTTTTATATCTGCTCTGCTCTAGGTGCAATAGATTCGTGGATAATTATTTATAAGAAGGTAAAAGAAAACCAGTATAAGTTAAGGTATAAGTTATTTTATTATATTTATCATCCTTGGCTGTTTTACAGTAAAGAAGGTCACAACAGAGGATTTTTCCTTGAAAGTACGCTTCAATTTAGAATGAATTAACAGGTAGAATGCATACAAAACTAACTCGATCGACAGAACAGTTGCCTTAATGTTACTTTTACAGCTTGCCTCACTTCTCTGATCTTCCAACAGTACAACAACGGGTTTAAAGATGAGTTCAAGTAAACTACAGTTCCTGTATATTGCATACGCGTGGCAAGGTGAATTGGCAAGGTTATCCCTCTTTGAGGTGTTATCGCCACCACTACAACAAACGGCAGATAACAAAAAAACAATGTTCCCTGCACCCACAGTGCACTGTTCACTGCCTTTCTGTATCGAGCTATGTTCAGTGGAATTGCTTGGCTTGGTTGTCTTCTAAAAACATCGCTCTGAACATGGTCAACACGAACTTGATTGTGACGCAGAGTGAAGACAATTTTTGTGTAAGCGAAGATTGGGATGAATAGGCACGGAGCTGTACCTATGTACTGAGAAAATGAACTTATAATACGATTCCAAAAAAAAACTAGATGCAGCAACAATGGACAAATCCAAAAAGTCTGAGTGTCCACGCTTACTGTAGTTAATGAGAATCTTGCTGCTCAATTTGCGTAATGGCAAATATATCCCATCTTTCGTTCACAACAGAAGTAATGTAAGTCCCATACAAAGGTTCTGCAATGATACCAACACAGAGATCAGTTATCGCTAGGTTACGATACAGGAGTTTGGACGGCGGATAAAGGGAAGTTTCCTTGTGTAGGGCAACTAGGATCAGAGTGTTCCCCAGAAATGCTGCAATGTAAAGAAAAATATTTAGAGCTGAAAGGAATATAAGCTCGCTCTCTACGCCTCTGACAAATTCTGCCGAGCAGTCTAGTTCTTGGACGGTTTTATGGTTTTCGTCTTCAGTAACATTTTTCAGGGCCATTTTCCTCTTCGACGCAATGACCTGCAAATGAGAGTTTTTTTTATGTATACTATTTTAATTTGGGTGAAGGCTGATATCATTTCGACATCTCTACAGTCAAAACTATTCACTTAAACAGGATATATACGTTCATTTGTCGCATATTAATAAATAATGATCAGAAGTAATTTATAGAGTCATAAACGTGCAAAAACTATTAACTAAACGTAAAAGAAAAAAGCTCACAGGGCCAAGAAAGGCGCAGCAAAGTTGTCCCGGTACTTCTTCAATCTAAGCTAAGTTCAATTCAACTGTAATTTTTACATTTTTAAATTTTTTTGCAATTTTTATAATTTTTATAATTTTTTATGTTCGTGTGTACAGAGATTATAGATTATATATATATATATTTTTTATATTATAATTGTAGATTTAATGCACATTCGTATTTTGAACGAGCACTTTTGCTCTTAGACGATAACGTGGTTGAATAAATTATAACTGTTATTGTTTGCTAATTCATCTGTAATTATCACGATCCGTGTTTCAAACAAACTCCGCCGCCGCTACTAATAACTAAGCTAGAAATGAATCTAAGATAAAAACTAAAATAATAACGATATAACAAGAAAAAACCTGCTTTACATTGAGGCCTCGTGTAAAGATACATATGATGACATTTTCCTGACAGAAGGGTGTCGGGAAAAACACCTCGCGCTGATCATACGTGACAAAATCCGCCGCGCCTAAGCTAATGAAGAAAAGTCTCCTGGAAGGCTCCATACAATTCCTTATAACAAAGTTATAAGGAATTGTATGGAGCTCTCCGGGATACTTACAGTGTAAGCCCTGTGTGTCTTCTCATTGACAAAAGAGATGAGTTTGTTCTTAAAAGTTGTAGTCAGAGTTTAGCAAAAACAATGAAGTGTTTCAAGCTGACACCGAACTTTAATGAGCCTGTTCAGGAAACTAACTCACTGACGATTTTAAGCAAACGCATCAAACTGGAAGTTCGAATTTGATTCTGATCCTTGGCTGAATAACCTCCAAGCTTCTTTTACTCGAGCTTTTCCACTTTGTATTCTGTGCGGGCTGTGGTAATTTTGTTGTCTGTTATTGATGTGCGATAATGACCTTTGCCAATTCTTCTTGTTTTAATTTTTATCAAGTTTTTCTACAAAAGTTTGAGGAAAAAACTGAATTAATTCTGTTTCTAGTCGTACCACACGAGGAAAAAGGATTCCGAAAAGTTGTCTAGTTTTTCAAACAAACATTAGTCGAACTATAATGAGCCTGGTGAAACTGAATTAAGGGCTATTTTGATAGCTTTTTAGGTCTTAAGAGTGAGTCCATGGGTGCACCAGGCAGGTGTGCTACATGCCATCTCTCCGATTTCGCTGAAACTTGGCCAGTTTAAAGGGTCTACCCCAAAACTCAAAATGACAAACTGGTTTGTAGTTTGGATCTTTATGGTGGGAGATAGCCCACCCAACTGGTTTAATTAGATTTTTTACCAATAAAAGGGCTTTAATAACAGGCAAAAGTAGGAAGCTCTCAGGACAACTGTTTTTAACCTTTGACTATGAGGGTTTGTGTATATGTTGATACGTCTTTAATAAATGCAAGAATATAAGTTTCAGTCAATTTGATTGACAGCTTGTCAATCACCGGCCTTGAATATGGGACCACCTTTTTAGCCATTCAATTATTTGCTGATTTTGAGATCGAATATCTCTCCTTGCCAGAAAGCTATGACAATAACTTTGTTATTCCCTGCTTAACAACCCTTTGGTCTATAATAAACACAAAAAAAATTTCTGGGCGCTGTCTTTTTTTGGCGTCAGATGCCAATTCAAAACAACACCTAAAACAGATTTATTTCCACTTCACCTTTCCTACAGTTCAACAGTTAATGACTGTTTAATTTAAGCTATGACAATAATTTTGTTATTGCCTGCTTAACAACCCTTTGGTCTAAAATAAACATAAAAAAAATTTCTGGGCGCTGCCTTTTTTGGGCGTCAGATGCCAATTGAAAACTACACCTAGAATAGGTTTATTTCCATTTCATCTTTCCTATAATTCAAGGATTAACGGCTGCTCAAGCTAATAAACCGACATTTTCTAGCCCATTATACAAGATTAGTAATTGAAGAGTTTAATACATGCTTAAAACGATCTAGATTTGGCGAGAAAATTAAAGATTTCACACTGAGTAGTAATGCATGTCACCAAAATATCGAAGGCAAAATCGTAATTTTTGTGAGCTCGTTTAGATGTTCTCGCAAAATCAGAGATTATTCTTCTTACGAGTTAAACTATATATAAGTCGTCTTATTCAAGTGTTTACTGTCTATATTGTCTTTATTGTGAGAAAACCAGGCTGTTCTTAATTTCCTAGGGTAGATTTCAAGGCCACATGGCGCGCGGTTGTTGACAAACTTTGAGTCACGCCAGTCATAAAGCAATGTCAACTCGCACATCTAAAAACAACATAATGATGAGAAATTCTTCCTTCTAGCGATAAAGAAATTAAGCTCTTAAAAAATTATTTAACTTCTGGTTACAAACTCGGAAAAAGAAGAGTATTAGAAGGAACAATGGTGTTATTTTCGCTTACCGCCGTCGGGTCGCCGTCGATCTACGCCGAACTAATGTATGCTGCGTGACCAGACAATATTTGTTTCAAATCCTCTTCTTTGCCTCCAAGGAAGGCTTTCAGAATGGCCTTCTTATCTCCATGACTTATTCGTTTCCTCCTATCTGCATTTTTTTTAAATACAAGTTTTTCAGAGTTCTATCACTCTCGATCAACATTTATACGCCCAAGTATTACGTGACAAAAAAAGAGCCTGCAATGTTTTGTTCAGCGAATTTCCCGCGCCTACCTCGGAAATTTCATAGTAATTCTAAACAATTTTCGGTTGCCCAGACAGGAAGAGACAATAAATAAAAATAAACAAAGCAAAACGCAACAAAAAATAAATATTTACGTTTTTGCTTTCGTCTCCCAAAAAGCCAAAACTGAAAGAAAAATGTCGTGACCTTTTTTTTACTAAATATTCCGTGTTTACTTCATGTTCCCGATGCTGTGTTTATTCGAGGGCGGCATTTATTTTGAAACTCTTCTTATCAAAGTTGACAACAACGCTTAATCATTTGAAAAATTTTATGTAAAACATGCAGGTATTCTTTTTCTTGCTGGGATGTAACACACACAGTCATTTTTCCTGGTTTGTAAAAGAAACTGAAATACAATCCTCGAATAAACGCGACGTTCACTGATTGGGTACTATCGGCCTTTATTCCAGAGCATTGTTTGTTCGAGTTACCGTGTGGCATAAAATTTTTGCGGTACGTGTTTGCAATCGAATGCAACAGAAAAGTAATCTGTCTTGCTGGTTTTAAATGGGGTATACACACAGTGGAATTGTTGACGAATGTTTTTCCATTGCATGTATTCAATAAAAAAGAAAATATTATCTTTGATTTGCCCGGGACTTTTTTAAAAAAAATAGCAAAAGTTAATTGTCAGCAAGAAAACCTGTCCAAATTGCAAAAATTAGTTCCCTCAAAACACCAACAAAAAAATCGCTAATTCGCAAAACTAAACTTTCGTGCCACGAGGTAAGAAGGTTATTGCACTCCTACCAATTTTTTAAAAAAAATTAAAGTTCAAGGTCCCTCCTTATCTGCTGCCTTGTCCGGACAGCCTCGGCTTCTACAACAAGATCATCGGCATCAGCCTCTTCATCCTCATTCATTAAGGAAGAGTGGGTTCTCTGTAATCGACCAGCCTTATTGAGGGCGGAGAGTCGGCTAAAGTATCGAGCAATCTGTTGTTCTGTCAACCAGTCGGTCTTTGTGAACATCTTCTGCCCCTTCTCGTCTCTCAAAGACTTCATTCTGGAGGCGACAAAGGAGGCGTTTGCCTTCTTTCCTGTTTCCTCTCCGGCCCAAAACACGTCTACCAGATAGCTCTTCGCTTTCTCGGAAAAGGCTACCGGTTTTCGATTTTTCTGAATAGCCCATCCTAGCTCCACGACTTCGCCAGGCGTTGCTTGGTCACTGGAGTCGAAGGTAGCTGAATCACCCCGAACATAGCCACCACCCAGGGAATGGCATGCCTCCGCCCATTTTCGCCTGATCTCGTCATAGGTGGACTCCTTTACCAGTCTCACCATGTGCGTACCAACGTCCAGGTGCCTTTGGAGCGACGCAAATGACTGGAAGGTCTTGATACACCCTTCCTCTTGACAATGAAACATAACCTTCTCTCCTACCTGGTCTGCCTGTGCGGATTCAGGAGGTTCTTGATGTGACCCAGGCAAAGACGAAGATCTTGCAGGCATAGCGCGTTGCTGGC
Organism: Porites lutea; assembly: GCF_958299795.1. Taxonomy (NCBI): domain Eukaryota; kingdom Metazoa; phylum Cnidaria; class Anthozoa; order Scleractinia; family Poritidae; genus Porites; species Porites lutea. The sequence goes on along the minus strand of NC_133202.1, from coordinate 44,073,017 downwards.
GATAGGTACCCACCTCTACATGTGGTCTGCCAAAAGGATGAATTATGACGAGCTTTGTAGGACCTTGCGGAGTACCAAACCGTGCAAGCTGAGCTGCACTATAAAACTTTCCAGGACCCACGTTATAGGCTCGCCACACCCTTATGCCTCCATTCTCCTAAGAGAAGTTATGTAGCGACTGTATCCCAGCCATATTATGCTTGCTCATCGTCTGCGCAGATGGTTGAACTAGACACACAGCCGCATAGCAGCCCTTAATGCCTCCATAAGACTCAATGGCGGTTTTCATGTCATTGGCCGACTTGACATCATTTCCTTCATTAAGAAAGCGTCGAATGTGGCTTTTAATTGCAGCAGTGCGACGATCGCAGATATCTTTACCAGCCTGCGGCTCACTGAAGTCGTATCTTGCAATCGTGACTCCGGTACGATCACCAATACTGGGGAGCGACAGAAGAAGGTAGGCATAGTGGTAACAGCCGGCGTTGTCGGACCTAAGATATACCTGGTTGAGGTTTGGCTTCAGTGCTTTCAGTGTTTCTAACGTATTTTCTATAATGGAGGCCACTGCAAACCAGTTCTGAATGCACTCATCAAACAGATGGACGTAGGTGCGCGTCTGAAGAGTAAAAGAAAATCAATTAATCTCAAACAAACAAAATATTAAATTCAGTAACACTGGGGCTTGTATAGCAGCAGTTATCTTTGTAAAGAAATTGCATTAAATTGTGTGGATAAAAACTGAGGGTTCCCAATGAAATTACTATTCCACATCGTAATTACTACGTCCTACAGCTGTGGCCGGAACCGAAGATGGGTCTTTCACAATACAAAACAATCTCTTCTTTTCCAAACGTTTTGTTTGTTTTAATCAGCTGTTATACCTCAGAAAGACAGATAAATATTTTTTAGCATCTGGTCTTATTTCCGATATATCTTTTAAGGAAAATAAAGTATAGTTTAAATCGATTGTAACATTTATATAAATGGTACCTCAATTTCTTCGTTTTCATCTTTGGTAATGGCAACGGTTATGTGCCAAGGTAGTCCCTTTTTCCAAAATCAAACACGCTGAGTCTCTCGGTAGCTTGTTGGTAAAAACTTCATGGCCCAGTCCATGATCAGCAATGCTTCAGTTTCGGTAAGGGCATCAACCACGGCAGTCTTGGCTGCATCTTGATGCACAGATCTTATGACATGTGACTTCCACATATCGAGTTTTGGGATCGCCGCCTCAAGATCATGCTGAAGTTCCTCTCGCTTTTCATCGTTGCTTGAGAAAATTAAGAAAAGGGAGATAACAGTCACAAAGAAAGACAAATATTTAGATTGGAGAAAATTCTAACATTTTGTTCTGGAGGTCAATAAGGTAGTACCTTAATTGAAGCTCAGACACTGCGACTTGAATATCTAAAACAGCATTCCTTAAGTCGCTGCAACGGTCACAGTTAATGTTGTGTTGGTGTGAACATGTCCCGCGGTACTCAGCTTCATTGCTGCTAAGTGCATACATGCTGCAGTGGTCTGCACAGGGAGTCTCAGTAGCGATGTGCAGCTTGTAGTCTGTTGACACATATCGTTTTCCAGCTTTGAGACGGGACAAAACTCCCTTTGCCTCTTCATCTTGAAAACCTACATGGATAAAATTCCATTATCTAAAACCCTTGACGTACCAAAGATACCAGCATGTACAAAAGGGAAACTCGATTAGGAAATGCAGCTCGTTTATTGTACCTTTAATTTCTTTTTCTTAGCCCAGTTTCCAGGCTGTAACTATTTCACAGGTGCACTCAGGAAAGAAATGCTCAGTGGTTTGGAAGAAAAGTGTATACTAGAAAATTAACCTTAAAACATAAAAAGGGTTCCTGCAATTGACAACTTACTCATTTTTTTTTTTTGTTTCCCTTTCCTCTGAATTTTCTCATACGCCCCTCTCAAAAAAGCTCACTTCAAATGAGTGCGCCCACCCACCAAGCACAAAAACACCAACACGTTGCGTCCCATATTGAAGGAAATAAGGCAAAAGGCTAGACTTAACCTAATTTTCCGTCTTACCGTTTTTCTGTAGTATGCTAGTTACTACTTCAAGAGATGAAATTGCAGTTACACCGTCCGTTTGCATGCTGTCCAAACCCACCAAGGACTTCTTCTGAGAAGCAGCGCACACCTGAAGTATAAAACTATATTGTAGTCAATTATGTACTGCTTAAATAAGAGGGTAAAAATCCTCTTGTCATACCAAGCAAAATCTGCAGCTTGTGCTGACATTCTCCACTCACACATACACACACACTTTCCCACACACTAAGCTTAAGACAGTACGGAATAACTTGCGTGCATTAAAACCAAAATTGTCGTCTAACACATGGCCTTATATCCATCTATACCTTAAGAATATTGAAAAGTGTTGACCTTCCAAGGGGTGTGAAGCCGGATTCTGTACAATAGGCTTGATACAGCTGGATGAGACAGGACGAAATGACTGTTCTCACCACGTTTGGTATGTCAATTTTCTCTCCACTTGACAGCTTTAGAGTTTTCGTTCCATATGCAACGTCTTGAAGAAATGAAGGACTGGATACAAAATCTACGAAATGGTCGACTTTAGTGGGATCCAGCCTTGCTCTAGATCTGGTAATGGTTGGCGGCTCTATAGGCTCTCCAGGCTTGGTCTGAAAAGCATGTTTTCTGGCCTCATCAATCTTAAACTTTGTCAGTCCTGGCACAAGCTGCAGCAGTTCTGTCTTGCTGTAATCACCAGCAAAGAGAGAGAGAATCTGTTGCTGGGTGTTCCAGGATCTAGCTTCATTATACAGCGTTACTAGTCTAGAGACCAGGCTGTCTTCCTCGGCAGCACTAGATACAGTACGCCCGCTTTGGTTCCTTGCAATCACCTGTTGAAGCAGCCATGATGAATTACCCGGTGCAATAGCCTCCAACACGGAATCAACAACTTGCTCTGCCTTTTTCCCATAATAGCGCCAGGTTGATGACGACATATTCACAACATCAGACCTGCATTGCGACCTGACTGGACTGATTCGGCCATCAGTTGACTTAAGGAGATAACTGTTTAGGTGCTGCAACTGATGCTCAACTTGGGGTGTTGGTTGCCACTCTCTAGACGTCTCTTCCTCTACCAACGAGCCTTGGGAGGACGATGAGAAGATATCTGAATTCGGATCGCTTTGCTATAATAAAAGGAACAAGTTTTTTTTTTTAGCGAGGTGGGAACTTATGCATCGAATGTGCGCCTAAATAATTAGAAATACATGTCATTCGGTGTCAGAATTGCTTCTGCCTCTTCCATAGGCTTTACAAGGCTAAGTGCAGTTATGCGGAGCGCGGACGTTAACTGCAGGCTGCTAGGAGACGAGCATGAAGTACGAGTTTGGGGCGTGACGAGAACGAACACAGGGTAGGGAACGGGAAATAATGTAACCCCTTTCGTCGCCTACCATTTCCGTAATAATTTACTACAATATCCACAAAATATGCAACTGCGAGTGAGTGGAACGACGCGGTTATAATTACTCTTTTACATGAACATATAAACCACGCAGTCGAATTACGTAAAAAATTAAGTAGAACAAAATATGATAACCTCATTATTAAATATATTATGAGTTCTTTTTTGGACTTTTAAAATTTATTAATTCAAACATATTTAAGAGGCACATCAATCCTACCTCGCTCAAAATCTCATCTTGAAATCGCACTCGCAAACGTGGTAACACAAATTCCTCTTCTTCTGGCTCAGTTGACTCTGTTGCAACGTGCTCTGTTGATGGCGCTGGAGTGTGACCCACAAACTCCTCCTCTTGCGTAGCAGAAATTTGGGATCCCTCAGTTAAGGTAGCCAACACAGAGGGTGGCTCACACTCTTTCATAAAGTCAGAGTGGGCACCTCTACAGTATCTGCATATGCGTAGTAAGTAGGAATTATTTTACATATAAAGTCTTCCTTTTATAGTATACTCGGTGGGTTTTTAGAATAAAAAAGAAGTTGGACATGTGCCCTATTAATTAACTACCAACCCCTTCCCCCTCGCTACCCCCGTTATCCTGGCAACTTAATTTAGGAAAAATTAATTAAATTCGTCCGCGAGTTACTAGAATGATTATCACACCTATGCGCCCTGGTACTGATGAGTAACCTATTGGCGCCTGCGATGACACGAATTTCATTTTCACACACGTTTAAAAGTCTTATAACAGAATTTTCAAAATGGATAGTAAATTAACAGCATATAGGTAAAAAAACACAGCCGAAGTAACAATCTTAGCTTGGTAGGTTGCTTAGCACCTTCGAAGTTGTCTTGGTCTAACTCGTCCCCAGTCGACTTCGCAAGACACATCATACCCATCAAACCATGCGGGCCTATGCTAGTAGGGAGAGGTTCAATGAGAGACGACTGGGGGCAGGTCTGACTAACCCACATTGCCCAAAGCCTTGTGTGAAGGTCTTCCTTGCCTATCGTCCCCTTCCACGCGTGATCTATGCGTTTCGGGTCACACGGTCCAATTGAGTATGTTTGTCTTTCCGCCTTTCTTATCAGTTGCCGTGCGCATAGGAAGTAAGCAAGTCAGTAACAACACCCTATGCAAAATAAAATCTTTTTAATTACCTGCACCGACTGGAACTACAGTGTTCCACTTTTCCTTGATTTCTTTTGCCGTCTTCAGATTGACTCCTCTGTCACCTTTGCCCTTTCGATTGCCGTGAAGAGGATGCTGGCATTTTTTTGATGGTCGGAATCTTACTCCAAGGACTGCGCGATGTTTGGGGCAGATCGTGAAATCGCGGCCGTCATCATCTTCGAACAAACCAACGCGAGCTAAAATAAGCTTTTTCTCGGATCCAACGCACGATTGAGATACATCTACATCTCTAAGATGTTCCTTTATGACATCGGCACACGAATTTAGTGGTATAAGTTGTTGCCGTCCGGGCCATCGCGAAGAGAAATCGCATTCCATTCCACAGAAGATCGCAAATGAACAGGAAAGCTGAGACATATTGCGACTTTACAACAAAAACACGTGGTTGAAAAGAACGCCCCTTGGCCGATTAGTCAAATAAATTGCATGGTCTGAAATTTGACAGGCACGTGCTGTTACAATTTTGCTGATTGCGCAATCCGGCAAGGTCATGATTCTGTCTGGTCTCCTCTGGAATTTGAGGTACAAATGTACTATGGCCGGTACAGTCCTGTACAATAAAGCTTAATTTTGTAAAAGAATAGAATTTCTTTAAATGAATTTAAGTAATTTACATTATAGTTTTGTATAGAGTCACAGAATCATACCGATTACAAAATAGTACTTTGCATTGGTTATTCACTAATAAAACAAGATAATTCGGTTATCTTTCAAAAGCAACAACAAGTTTTGCAGGTGAAAATGTGTGGACTTCGCCATCAAAAGATAATAAATTTATAAATGATTTAAGGCAATTTAATTTTTTTTGTGTGTTTTGTTTTTTAAAATTCATTCTTTCTTCCACTCCAGACAACCGAAAAGTGTTTAGATTCCGGGGTAGGCGCGGGAAATTCGCTGAACTAAACATTGCAGGCTCTTTTTTTGGTTACATAATACTTGGGCGTAATATTGATTGAGAGTGATCGAGTGACAGAGTTTCGAACAACTTGTATTTGCCGAAAAATGCCGATAGGAAGAGACAAATATAGTGATAGAGATAAGTAGGCCAATCGGAAAGCCTTGCTTGAAGGCAAAGAAGTTGATTTTGAACAAATATTGTCTGGTCACGCAGCATACATCGACGGCGGTAAGTGAAAATAACACAATACTTTTTTCTAATAGTAAATACTGTTTTTTTTCCGAGGCCGTAGCCAGAAGTTAAACGAATTTTTTAAGACCTTAATTTCTTTATCGCTAGAAGGAAGAATTTCTCATCATTTAATGTTGTCTTTAGATGTGCGAGTTGACATTGCTTTATGACTGGCGTGTACTGGCGTGACTCAAAGTTTGTCAACAACCGCCCGCCATGTGGCCTTGAAATCTCCCCTAGGAAATTAAGAACAGCCTGCTTTTCTCAAAGTAAAGACAATAGACAATAAACACTTGAATAAGACGACTTATTATTAGTTTAACTCCTAAGAAGAATAATCTCTGATTTTGCGAGAACATCTAAACGAGCTCACAAAGATTACGATTTTGCCCTCGATATTTTGGTGACATGCATTACTAATCAGTGTCAAATCTTTAATTTTCTCGCCAAATCTCGATCGTTTTAAGCATGTATTAAACTCCTCCATTACAATTCTTGTACAACGGGCTAGAAAGTGTCGGTTTATTAAATTAAACAGTCATTAACTGTTGAACTGTAGGAAAGGTGAAGTGGAAATAAATCTGTTTTAGGTGTTGTTTTGAATTGGCATCTGACGCCAAAAAAAGACAGCGCCCAGAAATTTTTTTTGTGTTTATTATAGACCAAAGGGTTGTTAAGCAGGGAATAACAAAGTTATTGTCATAGCTTTCTGGCAAGGAGAGATATTCGATCTCAAAATCAGCAAATAATTGAATGGCTAAAAAGGTGGTCCCATATTCAAGGCCGGTGATTGACAAGCTGTCAATCAAATTGACTGAAACTTATATTCTTGCATTTATTAAAGACGTATCAACATATACACAAACCCTCATAGTCAAAGGTTAAAAACAGTTGTCCTGAGAGCTTCCTACTTTTGCCTGTTATTAAAGCCCTTTTATTGGTAAAAAATCTAATTAAACCAGTTGGGTGGGCTATCTCCCACCATAAAGATCCAAACTACAAACCAGTTTGTCATTTTGAGTTTTGGGGTAGACCCTTTAAACTGGCCAAGTTTCAGCGAAATCGGAGAGATGGCATGTAGCACGCCTGCCTGGTACACTCATGGACTCACTCTTAATATGTTGTCTTTGCAACAAAGTTTCCCTGCTAGCAGAGGTCTCTTACAACGAGAGACCTCTGCTAGCAGGGAACAACAAAGTCTGCATGACGTTTTCTTCATCAATATCGCTGTAGGTAATTCGGCCAATGCTGCATGCAAATATGCTGCAGTCATCAGAATTTCCCTAGCAGAGCGCAATACATGTGAGTTATTAACCGAATTCAGATGGCTGGATAAAGAAACTTGGCAAGGGCCTTTAGTTTTTGAGTCTGTTATGAGAAGCAAAACGCGCGCTGTTGAAAACTTTATAATGACGTCTCGTTTAGTAAATATTCGACTGGGCGATACTTATTATATACATGTATAAACTTATTCAACATGAAAGTCAATCAATTAAATTGCTAATCGTGGGCGGCCACCTTTGACAGACGTTTGCATAGAGTTTACTTGTAGAAAGGAAGTCTTAACAGTCCAAACATGCCAAACTGGTTTGTTTATAACTTTTACTTCGGTTGAGACAGGTTTCGATTGAGTGAACCCCATAACTATCAAAGCTTATCAACAGTAATTAGGTATAAAATAAAGATATCCCCTCTAACTTGCAACTGAGAAAAATTTTCTGTAGAATAGTTTTGATTATACCTCATGTCTTATTTTAAAAGAGCGTCGCTAATCATTTTAAACACCTGCCGACTTCTTTTTTGTCATCATATGTTTTAAAGCCCAATATATAAAAATTCACGACACATATCGATTCTTGTTATTTTATTCGTATTTTTAATTGTCCGACTCCGACATCCGTTACTAAAGCAAAATAGCGATATCCATAAGGACACACGTTTCGTTTAAGTGAACGAAACCCCATAACTATAAATAATGCTCGGGTATAAAATAAAGATATTCACTGTGGTGACAATATTTTTCTACTAATTTTGATTATCACCTCAATTTGTCTTCTTTTTACAAAGCGGCCCTAACCATTTTAAACACCTGCTTGCTTTTTAGGTTAATATACAGTATGTTGCCTAGCCTAGTATCCGGAAGGTACCAGTATCCACACACTCGAAACAAAAACTCAATTTTTGAGGCGCCCTTTTCAGTTCTCGGTAAACGAAGTATTTCGAATGAAAGCTGAACATTTCAGCTTTAAGATGAACGTTTTCTCGATTTGAAAGCTTGCGAAACAGTCGCAGAAGACGCCGTTCTGTTCAGGTGAGTAAACTTTTCATGGCTAATAATATTTAAGCTGTTTACTACACAGTAAAATTAGTGCTGCTCAGAAAAGGGAGGGTAATGTGTGGTATTTTCAAAGAAACTATTTTATTTTTAACGTGACGATACTTAAGGAAGTCAGGTTTTCAGAAAGTTTATTAATTCTTCTTGAAATTCGATTTGTTTGGAATAACGGAGGCCGGAAACATTCACTAAGTATTGATGTCAGGTGCCCATTATCCGCACAGTTTTTTATTTGCTGTACAGAATCGATGAATTAGCTGTGTACATTATCCGGATAAGATTTATTTCAAATCAGTAACTTAATTAAAGCTTGGGATACATGATATAGTCGTAAAATGTAATTCTACTCTTATCAACTCCGTATGGAAATTTTCTTCACTCATTCAGAGGCGACTTGACTTCATGTGCACCGCTTGTTTCGCGTGACTGCATTTTCTGTATATAACCGAAAGCGTCTGAGTTGAACCTGGAATTCTCATACTTTCCCCAGTTGTGACTACTAGAATGGGGTTGCAACGGTCTGAGAAAATGTCACAAAGGGATTTAGAGATGTGAAAGAAGGAGGAATTAGTGCTAGAAAAGCAGGCTTATTGTGGGGACTGAGCATGAAGAAATCAACACCGCAGGTCAGACTAAATATCCCTTCCCCAAGCTTTTTTAAAATAAAAAATGAAGAAAAAAATTCGTTTGCAGATTGGGTAATTGAGCTAGCAAACCGCGGCTTCGGCATGTCCACGGACGCCTTCCTTTAATCAGTGAAAACGTTCCTAGACGAGGAAGTGTTAAACTGTCTTTCGTCATATTAAGGACTAAATAGATTTTCTCTGGACCAAATTTCAGAGCTCTTGCGATTAACAAAGGGAAGTTATTGCAATCTTAAACTGAAGTGTCCGGATACTGGGCAACATACTGTCCGTTTTTAGTCCAGCAAATAAATTCTCGACACTAAGATTCTTGTTATTCGTACTTTTTATTCGTACGTTATTCTTGCGAAATATCGACTGTTCGTATTTTTTCTTTTTTCAGCCGCTTATTTACAACAATTTATTATTGCTTTTTGCAGCCCCAGACGAAGGATAGTATTATCAAACCAAAATATCGGGCAATTTAGCAATACCCTGTCTTTTGGCTGCCAACTTGCATTTGCTTTTAAGTTTTATTCTCATTACTGATCCTGATCATGGGTGTTGTAACATTGAAACCTGAGGGGATCCCCCTAGGGGCCCCTGACTGACTTACATGCGCACCCCGAAAACGGGGAACCGCGTGCGTTGTGTTTTTGACTTGCTAGGCTCACGAACATGTTAGAGTAGTCTTCACTAGTTGTTGAATTTAGCCTCATTGAATGATCTTATAACATGGTGTCAGAAGTGGGATAACAGTGGTTATCTGCCCTGCCGAACTGTGACAAATTATTGGACGAGTTGATGGGACGAACAAGTTTCCTGTTGAGTTGTATTTTTGTATCTTGTATAATGGCCGAGCGAGATTCTCGAATGCCCGGTCAATTCCTCCTAGACGCGAATGCTGCGGAGAATTGGAGGAAATTTTTCATGCAATTTCAGATCTACCTTGTTGCGAAAGGTAAAGATGATAAAGCGGACAAACTGAAGGTAAATATGTTGTTACATTGTGCTGGACCAGAAGCTATCGAAGGGTACAGTCACTTTGTGTTTACCGATGAAGAAGACAAAGATCGCTATCAAGATGTCTGTCGCCAATTCGACGAATTGTGCCAGGGTGCTAGAAATGTAACGTATGAGCGACTGGTGTTTAATCAGCGAAATCAGAAGGAAGGTGAGAGGATTGACAATTTCTTCAGTGAACTGAAAAGACTGTCGTAAGCTTGTGAATTTGGCGACCTTCGAGATTCACTCATTCGTGATCGTATTGTTGGAGGAGTTTTGTCAGACGAATTGCGAGGTGAACTGCTGAAGAAACCAGATTTAACGCTGCAAACTGCTCATGATTATTGCCGTACATTAGAGGCAGCCGAACTACAGAAATACAAGTTTAATACACCAACAGTTGCGGGTTGCGGACGTTCACTTTACCCTCTCAGGAAGGTAAAGGTTCAAGAAAAGACATCCGCTCGTAACTGTAAATTTTGTGGTTCCAGGCACCCATTTACTCAGCCACCTCGCTGCCCAGCTCTTGGAAAGAAATGCAACAAGTGTAAGAAGGAAGGTCACTTTGCACAGAAGAATTAAGTGCTGAAGGTTCACAACTTGCAGCTGTGGAACATGAGCCTCCAATGAATCACGATGTGCACACATATTTTGGATCAGTTGAGCTGGATAGTTTCTCCGGCACTCGAAAGAAATCTAGGAGCTTGATTACTGTCAAAATTGCTGGCAAAGATGTACAGATCAAAGCAGATACTGGTGCAGAAGCTACTTCCATTCCCTATGAGCTGTACAAGGAAATCACAAACAAACCTCTTCAGAAACTTCAGCAACCTTTGAAGGGGTGGCTTGCGCCTAAACCCATCCATCCAAAGGGTTCTGTGAGGCTTCCAACTCGATATGGGAGTCTTGAACTTAACCTTTTGTATCTTGTTGTTGATGGAAATTTTACACCATTGCTGGGTTGTGATGCTTGTTTAGACTTAGAAGTCCTGGAGTTTATGAACCTTGAACTGATAACTACTCCAGAGTCAAAACAACCAGAGCAAAAAATGCCAAGTTTCTTCCTAACCGATCCTGTGTTGCAGGATTATAAAGATTGTTTTAGTGATAAACCTGCAAGCTACCTAACAAAGTACATTTGGAAGTTGATCCGTCAGTTCCTGCAGTAGTCCATCCTCCCAGAAAAATTCCAATTGCCCTTCTTGAACCAGCACGAGGGAAGCTCACAGAGATGGAAGAAGATGGGATTATTGTTAAAGAAGAGGAGCACACTTCTTGGGTTTCATCTATGCTAGTGATTGACCAACGAAAAGTGAAAGAAAAGAACACTCCACTCTCGAAGAATGATGTTCGAATTTGTATTGACCCAAGGGACCTAAACAAAGCTCTTAAGAGACCCCACTATCCAATGGTTACCGTAGAGGAAGATGCCAACCGATTATCGGGTGCAAAGAGTTTCATGTCCCTTGATGCTTGCAGTGGATACTGGCAGCTCCCAGTGAATGACGAAAGCTCAAAGCTCTTAACAGTCAATACCCCGTGGGGTCGATAACGATTTACAAGGCTCCCTTTTGGAATCTCTTCTGCCCCTGAAATCTACCAAAGGGAGATGGACAAACTCTTTGGGGGGGTTCCTGTGGAGATTATAGTGGATGATTTCCTGATTCATGGTAAAGATCAAACCGACGCTGATCAAAAGTTGAGAAGAGTACTGGATAGAAGCAGAGAAGTAGGATTGAAGTTCAATCTAAAGATAGTGAAACTTCGTTTTCCTGAAGTAAGCTATGTTGGACATGTGTTCTCGTCCGAAAGATTGAAACCTGACCCTGATAAAATCCGCGCGATCAGTGAGATGCCTCCTCCTTCTGACAAAGAGGGTGTGCTTCGAATACTAGGAACTGTCAATTACCTAGACAAGTTCATTGAACACAAAGCCAATCTACAAGAGCCAAAAAGATGTCGCATTTGTTTGGGAGAAACCACAACAAGAGGCTTTTGATAAGTTCAAGTCTGTCATCACTAGTGCGCCGGTGTTAGCATACTTTGATAACAGCAAAGAAACGGTGCTAAGTGTTGATGCCAGTAGCACAGGCCTTGGTGCAGTGATCATGCAGGAAGGCAAACCAGTTGCCTTCAGTTCAAAGACATTGACTCCCCCAGAGAAGATGTATGCAAATATTGAAAGAGAGCTGTTAGCGATTGTATTGGGAGCACAAGTTTCACACATATGTGTACGCGCAGAATTATTGTTGAGACAGACCACAAACCGCTGGAGTCAATCTTTCGGAAACCACTGAATGAGGCCCCTCCCAGGCTACAGAGGATGTTGCTGAACTCACTAAGTATGACCTTGTGGTGCGTTATGTTTGCAGAAAACAGCAGGTCATTTGAGACTGCCTTAGCAGAGCACCTCTCCGTGAAACTTGAACCGTTCAGTGAACCCGAAGATGTCATCGGAGTTAATCTTGTTGAGGAACTTGGAGCAGCACCCTGAAGAGGTTCAAGGACAGCTCAAGTGCTGATGAGACATCAAGAGTGGTGATGGAGTACGTTTGAAAGGATGGCTGTCTGAGAAAGAACAAGTTGATGCACTTGCCCGGGAATATTCGAATTTCAGAGAAGAGGTGAGTGTTGAGGATGGCTTGTTATTTAAATCAGACAGAATTGTAGTGCCAAGATCATTGAGAGCTGAAGTGTTAGATGAAATCCATGGAGCTCACATGGGAGAGAGCAAAAGCCTTTCCTTTGCGAGGGATTATGTTTTCTGACCTTCCATGACTGCCCAAATCAAAGACAAAGTCAGTTCATGTGCCGTGTGTAATGCGTTCCGCAACCGACAATAGAGTGAGACATTACATCCTCATTACATTCCGGGATTACCTTGGCAAGTTGTTGGGACTGATCTGTTTGAATATGGTGGCCAAAGGTACCTGTTAGTCACTGACTTCTATTCGAAGTACTTTGAAATAGAACTCCTTCGCCAGAACACTGCCATTTGTGTCATCAACAACTTGAAGAAAATATTTGCAAGGTTTGGAATCCCAGAGAAAGTTGTCAGCGACAACGGACCGCAGTACAACAACACCAGAAATTTGTTCAGCAACAACCATGAGTTCAAGAAATTCGCTGAGGAATGGGGATTTTCCCATACAACCAGCTCACCAGAGTATCCTCAATCAACTAGCGCAGCAGAAGGACCTGTACAGACCGCAAAACGCATTCTTAAGAAGGCTGCGGCAGAGAACAAAGACCCATTTGAGGGACTGTTAAAGTATCGCAACATCCCATTTGAAGATATCGGTGTGTCACCTGCCCAGCTGCTGATGAGTCGACGCACTCGAACAATGATACCAACTCATCGACGTCTCTTGTTACCTCAGGCAGTGGATCGTGGTCATGTTCTGAAAAAGCTTCATCAGCGACAGCATAATGCCAAGTCTAATTATAACAAGGAGAGTAGAGATTTGCCTCCACTGGAAGTTGGAGACAAGGTGCGGTTTCGTCCAAATGGTGAGATAGAATAGCGAAAAGCTGAAGTAATGCCAAGATCATACATGCTGGAAGATGGATATGGACGTGCTTACAGGAGAAATCGAAGACAGATCCTCTCTGTTCCAAATGATTCTCCCATGACCCCAAGGACAAGGGCTTCTCCTATAAGTACCCAATCTCGTGACTCTCCTGCGAGTACAAGACAATCACTTGTATTTGAGAAGCCAGTGCCAAGTCCAGTGACACTAGAGAGACAGACAGAAACAATTTCACAGACTCCCATTACAACCAGATCTGGGCGTCAAGTTAGGAGGCCGCAAAGACTCATTGAATCGTGTTAGGGGGGAGATGTTGTAACATTGAAACCTGAGGGGATCCCACTAGGGGCCCCTGACTGACTTACATGCGCACCCCGAAAACGGGGAACCGCGTGCGTTATGTTTTTGACTTGCTTGGGACACGAACATGTTAAAATAGTCTTTACTATTGGGGCCCCTTATTTTAAGACCAAACTGAGCCCGTCTGGATGGCCGTCCCCCCCCCCCCCCCCCCCTTATCTGAAGGTCTGGCTCCGCCACTGATGTTTACTATTCTTTTTTTAAAAGCAAAGACTTTGTTTAGTTAGAAAGTATTTCATATTTTGATCCTTAAGTAAAATGAATGAGGATTAAAGCGCAAATAAGTGAGTGAACACCATGTTGAAGAAAGACGGATGGATGAGCCGAAAGGCGTTTTGGAGATTCGCCCTTTTTATGTGAAAAATATATAGAAGTTACGAACTGCCTTACACGTTAGTAGACTATTGATACTGTCAATGGATAAAATCACGACGATTGTGACAAATGCTTAAGAGTCGGTCGAAATTTGTGCTTTGGCGAAACAGTCAAAAGTACTCAGTAAAATGCAATGCAGTTAGCTTAAAGCTGTTTACTCGTAGTGCAAACAAACCTTGACTTATGGCGTACCGTGACTTCGTTTTGCTCATTTTTTGTTTGTTTTTAGTTTTAATGTACTAACAGAAGACTGTTAGACCATAAATGCGGCGGACCATATTTCATTTCCAGGGACCGTAAAGAGGGGGGTGGTGGTGGGGAGGTGCAAGTAACCACTGCTGAAATCAGGGGTATCCAGGGGTATTCTCCCCCGGAACATTTTGAAAGATAGACCCTCGGAAATGCGATTTCCAGCGTTTTGAGGTGCATTTGCAACATATTTTATAACATTTTGCTCATTGTGTTAATGAGAAAAGGCATGATAATAATGAAAATCTTTAATAAAGTAGCCAACGTCACAAAGTTATTTGCAGGTCGATCATCGCTTAAAAAAGGCTAACTGATGATACAAAAACAAATTGATACACACAACATATAATTCGTAATATAGACTTAACATTTTACAGCCGAAGAGCTGGATAAATTGCTAACACGAATTCATTTTCTTAGGAGGAAGCAGTGAAACTAGAGTTCTTAGTGACTTCGTTTACAAGCCAGTATAAAAATTTGGGGCCTTGGAGAAAAAATAATTATTATTTCTTAAAGTTTGTTCTATGATAGGGTAGACAGTATGACCTGGGAATTTTAACTATTTTAAGAGTGAGAGTTGATCATAGCTGAGGTCAAGCTGCTTTAATTTTCATACAAAAAAATTCGTTCTTTGGAAAATTATAACAGTACTTTTTTCTGTTTTCTCTTTCCTTTTCTCAGATCGACATTATTACGGGTCATACCTAAGATGAGCCCTACAGCAGTTATTTCCTTTTTTGGTATTGTCTTGGTGTTTGGATCACTGAAGTGTAACGCTAACAAGACAGATCTTTATATTCTTCAGATGGTTCGAAACGACATGACCGTCTCCAGAGGGATGAAACTTGCTTACAATGTTGCTAAGAACTCTTCTTCTTTCAAATCATTCTTTGAAAAGTATGAAATTAAGATGAATTGCCCTTGGACTTTGGTAAGTTCGCAACTCGCTTTATGGGGGCGAGTTTCAAGAAAGGCCGACACCATTTTTACGACATATTAGTCAGAGAATTACGGCGAACGTGAGGTTTTTGTTATATCCAGAATAATCAAGGTCGAGGTAGGGGTTATTAGCCGAAGACCTTGATTATTCTGGATATCACAAAAACTGAATCTAATAATTGTTTTATTATACATTGAACGAAAAAAAAAATGGTGACGACAGTAAGTGGAACTGATAATTTATTTCTAAACGTGTAAAAAAACCGTAGATTCTCTCAGTTTTGTCTCTTTCACATAATCAGCAAACAGCTCCTTTGCCACCTTCGTCGACTTTTTTGTGTTTTGTGAGTCCTTGTCTTCGCCTATTTTTCGATGTCTTGCTCGGTCAACGAAGCAAACCTGGAAGTCAATGTTTTTGCCTCTTCCTTGACGGCAAGCAACACAAAGCGCGCGAACTTGACGTGATTACCCTTAGAAATCATTCACAGCGGTCACACATGACATGATTACCCGTAACCTCGAGTGTCCTTGACATGGTTATTGTATAATCTGCAGCCCGATGCCCTTCCAGGCGCTGATTTCGAAAATTTACTGTACGCTTTCGGCCAATCAGAAAAGAGATAGTGAGTTGAATGTATAATAATTGGAATTATTTCAGCGTGATTTCCGTAAAGAAAAAAGCAAAACAATGTCTATCAAAATAGGTCCATTGTAGCCTCAAAGGCTAGAGTCAGGGGCACCCAACGAATGAATATTCCCAAATTCGTGAGAATTGTCTCAAAAAGGTTTTCTCCATGTTTTAGAAGCCTTTTTGGTTAATTTGAACCTGCTCTAAAAACTGTTTATCTGTTCGGATGTCTAAGCGGAACTTTGGTCTTCTTGAAAGTTTAGCCTCGCATTCGAAACTGTTAGCTACCCTGGTGGGTCCGTAATCTAGACCCGGTGAGACTTAACCAGAAGTTCAATTCCGTCAGTGGCGCAGGCTACCCAAATGAAAACCTTGCCTGCATCTGTAGCAACAGAGGACAGGAGGCAGTTTCACTACCTCGTATTCTGAAGTAACAAAGCTGAGCCACTAATTTTGCAGTTCAATTGAAGCGAAGACGCGTTAGCTAGAGTTTTAAAAATATGGGCAAATAGCTTGACATATAGTCCCTGTAAGACCTTGAGTGTTGGCCTGGCTGGGAGTCGAACCCTGGCCTACCTCTATAAGCTTGGTACCTAACCAATATTTCGCTTAGTAGTTATTAGTTAATTTTTTTATTGGCAGGTTGATTCATAGTATTGAAGTATTGTTTTATTATTTGCAACAGGGAAATCCCGGCTTCGCTGTTCTGGCAATTGTTAAAGCTTTTCAAGTTCCAGAAACCCATCCGCTGATAGTCCTAGGGCCTCACACTTCTAAGGAAGCTACTGCAGTTTTACCGGTGGTGAACGTTTACAGAAAGCTTATGGTAAGTAACAGGCACAATAAAGAAATTCGTAGTATAATATACAAACAGTAGTTACATGGACACAGTTTGATAACGTCTAGATTGTGTTCACAGTGCCCTATTTTTCCGTAAGATCGTCGAGATCGAGCGCTTGACTTTGCGTTTCTTGGATGAGTGTCAAATATCTACTAAAGGGGCAGAGGACGGTTATTTTCTCTCCTCCCTTCCCCCACGCTGTAAACCTCGACGCCTCTTCGGTTCATGTGAAATCAAGATGGCCGCCCGTACCGGAAATCGCTCGATCCTGACGATGTTTCTAAAAAAATAGGGAACTATGAACTGAAATCGCCTTGAGAGCCGTATGTTGACAAAAAGAATATTTCGAGAGACCCAGTTTTATTTCTCGACCTAAACGAAAGCTGGTTGGGAATAACGATGATAATCATCATCATCCTCATCAAAGGGCCAATATAGTTGCAGGCAGCCCAGGTATACTGTGTGCCAATAATTGATCGCGGAGCCTACATTCCTGTAGAAATTGGAAACCTATCGATTGGGGAAGATTTGTTATGAAGTCAGCCTACACCCGTCTAAAAGTCCCCACGTCCGTCCTACAGACTGTGGGGGTAGGGCAGGAGAGACTCTGCAAGAGAAGGGACGGGGGAATCCATTACATGCAGCTACTGGACGTTCCACCTGATTTTGTGCTATTTTGCCAAAACTGACTTATTTGATGAAGGACTGGGACTCCTTGAACACACGGCTAGAAAATCTACTTACCTTCAATATCCCGTAAAGCCAAAATCTCCAAGTGCGACAAAGACAAAGAAAACGTTTGAGAATTTCTAGTAGAATGGAACGCGTGACCAAACGTTTAAGAGATTAGTATCAGATGAAGCACGTTAACTGCGCCAAAATATCCTTGCCTACTCGTCAAATGGCGTCGAAAACCGTGACAAGGTCAATTGCCAGTCAAGAATTTTGTAGTGTGCTGCGGTTTCTTTTTTTATAAATTTGTGCCGTGAATACCGCTTGAATGAAGTTTGATGCGTATGTTGACATGTACTTTCTCTACCCTTGCCGAAAGACTATCTATATGAAAGAGTTATCGTTTCTTCTACCGACAGGCTCGGGGATCGTAACATTTCGAGATTATAAACTCTCTTCTCTAGGAAATAAAGCATTATCGTCTGTTTCACGATTCAAACAATCTTCTCAGTAAGGGTGGATTTTCACTGTCTCGTAACACGTGCGTACGCACGTATATTTTACGCGGGTAAATAGAATAGAAGCAATGTATGAAGTACCACCTACGTGTAAACGTAAAAGTTAAGCGAGTTTCAACAACTTTAAGGTTTACGCACGGTCTTTCATACCCTGCCTCTAATTTGTTAAGGCACGTCGTTTTAACGTGCCTAAGCACGTAAAA
>NC_133202.1:43929948-44049948 GCF_958299795.1 Porites lutea | reverse complement strand
TTAGTCATATTATCTGCTGTCCAGTCATTCTCTTCTAGTTAGTTCTGCTTGAGTCCGTCAATAAGTCGTTTGTATTTGTACGATGCTGGTAACTGTTGACTAGGATTCAGTGGCGTTTGTTGTAAGCAAGTAAACCACTTTTCTAAAGTGATTCGTTGATAGTAGTATGTAGAATAATTAAGTAATATATGTCGCAGAGTCCCAGTCGATTTGATGTTTCTTCTGTGAATGGTGTTCAGCAATATGATTGTTGACGTCACCTTTTCTTGTCGCTCGCTTGTGATCAGTTAGTCGCGAGCTAAGGTTTCTACAGGTTTCACCAATGAAATTGGCCTGGCAATCGCAGCATTTGATCTTGTATACTGCTCCCTCTCTGCCCTCTGGTTTGTCTTTGTCCTTAAAATTAGTTAGTAGCCGTCGTAAAGTGGTTATCGGTTTGTACACAAAGCGTATGTTGTAGGGTTGTTGTATACGTGCGATAGTTTCAAAGGTGCCTCAGATCTACCGCATTGTCGCTGCCGTAACAGGGCCAATACTCAGACCAACGTCAACTCTGGCATCGTGAGACAAACGATATAATTAACCAATAACAATAACCTTTTTTATTGGCAACATATGATTGCTTTTGAATTAACATATGGTTGTTTCTCCTTGAAACAGATAACATTTCTCGAAACAACAGTCAAACTGGACGAGCTAGTGACTGATTCTTTTGCCTTCACATTTTTACCAACTGCGTTTTCATTTAATCCGCCCACGATCAAATTTATGAACTTTTTCAAGTGGAAGAGAGCTGCTGTTGTGTATGATTTCTTGACAGATGAAGGGGCTAAAGTTAAGGTTAGTATTCTGTCAATTTATGGCACAGGGCAAAATGATGACAATTCACTTTCTCATATCAGGAATTGAAAAGATAAAAGCCGTGCAAAATGATCCCCATACACGAACCTGACTTAAATATACTTATTTTCTTATGTAGAAATAGAGATAACTAAACGACCAGTAATTGGAAAACCTTTGCTCAATGAGATGGCACAAATGGACGTTTGCCTTTTTCTCACTAATGAAGTCAGTTCCGGTCATTAACTACGTGTATAAGGCATCCTTTCTTATCTTGGGATACTTTGATTACGTATATTTAAAATTGCATTTGCTGCATCGCAAGATCCAAAGCCGTTGGGGGTGTGAACAAAGTAAAGTTATGTTGATAGTTGCCTTAGCTGCTACGAGTCTCCTATAGCTTACATAGTGGTAGAGCATCTGGACTGGTAACCAGAAGGTCATTGCTTAATTCCTACCGAGAAGAGAAGTGATGACGTCACAAAAACTAAATTTGTGAAATCATGGGATAGGTTGGCACATCCAGAGAGAACAAAATGAAGAATGCCCTCTTGCTAAAAAACAGCCTATTTTACTCCCCACCAATTTGCCTTAAAAGGTGGGGAGTAAGTATTCCGTACTTTGCGCATGCGCAATTTGTTCGATAGTACCATGTGCTTGGTCGGACATGCCTCTGATGCTTGTTGCACTTTACTGTTCAAATTCGCCTACTAAATACGTGAAATCCTAGTACATTACAAACTCCATATAAATCCTTCTAGTTACGATCCAGGCCAATTTTACAAGGATTTGTATGGAGTCATCGGAGCATAACGGTACTTATATCTCAGTACAAAGGGGACACTTCTCATATTTTTCTTTCAGAATATGTCAACCAATCCAATAATTTCTCAAATTTATGTTTTGTGACGTCACCCTTCTCTTCGCTATTGGAAGTACTCCAATGTTTTCTTCCTTGCCACTGGTGCGTGTCACTGACTGCATAAATAAACATCTTTTCTCAAAATTCTACGAGTTCCCTTTGTTTTCGGCCTTAAAAGGGTGCCAATTTTCTACTGTATTAGCCTTTAAAAGGAATCCGGTTTACGAACTTTTGCTGTACGCACCTTTTACACACCTCCCTCGTAAATTGAGATGAGTTCCCCCCTTATTCTGTTCACACTTTTTCACCCTTCTTGCTTGTCCTAATGACTTTTAATTATTTTATGTTTTAAGGTTGTGGAAGATCTTGCCGCGACAGCTTCTTCGAACCTCACTTCACCTCGCGTTAACCTGACGTTTGAACCAATTAACCCACAGAAAAGCTTAGCCGAGGGAGGATCGTTTGAATCTATTAAGAATAGTCTGCAAAGCCTAAGGGTAATTGATCTTGTTTTTGCTCCTATAACAACAACAACAACAACAACAACAACAATAATAATAATAATAATAATAATAAGGTGATTCACTTCTTGTACGTAGACGACCTTAAAGTGTTCGTTTCGTCTTAGACCAAGCTGAATAGGGCCGTACGACCTACCAGTGCAGCTATGCAGGATATCGGCTTGCTGTGGAATCCAAAGGAATGCAGCGTTATCCAGGTCAGGTAGGGCAAGCAAGTTGAAGATGCAGCAGACCTCAAGCTGGGCAAGACGGCTTTGGTGGAGAACCTCAAAACTGGTGTCAAGAACATTTTCCTTGGTGTGAGGCTCGTGGACTCAAGTCTGTAGAACAAGAGTAAAAACTAATTAATATCAAGGCGGCTATGGAGCCACATGTATATGAGAATCCAGACCGGATAATGAGAATTGTGCGGATATTTGAAGGGATTCGCCTCACTTGTGAAGGACGCACACAATTTAGTCTGTGAACTAGGGACTGGTCTGAATTTAGCCACTCCCTAACCATCGTGTAGCACGCAACAGAGGATCAGAGGACATCCGGTGAGACAATATCTTACGAAAGCTGTGGGAGAGAATGTTAAGGAGAGATGGCGAGGACGTCTGCTGTGGGCCAGATGGGAAGACGACCTGCTGCGTGAACAGGGTCGTTTTGTCTGGTTGAGTGGGTGGGTGTGCGCCCCTTCTGCTATCGCAGGGGTCATGGAACTTTACGAGCAGCTCTTACTACTTCTTACTTCTGGTCCACGCCTAAAAGACGACAGGAAGAAGACTGACACCAAAAGCCTCTAGCGATCTCTCATACAACTTTCAAG
The DNA here is from genome assembly GCF_958299795.1 of Porites lutea. Classification (NCBI taxonomy): domain Eukaryota; kingdom Metazoa; phylum Cnidaria; class Anthozoa; order Scleractinia; family Poritidae; genus Porites; species Porites lutea. Next base: position 44,046,914 of record NC_133202.1, on the reverse strand, counting down.
ATCTCTTACGATTTCCAGCCCTGTATCCCTCAATAGTGTGTTAATATATGTAGTTGAAGGACATTATCTTTTTGCCAGGTGTTGTCTGCTTAGTTGCTCTGAATAACTTCCGCCTTTTTTCTCTGCAAAGTGGAGAACATGTAAGGAAAGAGCAATCCTTATATTTTGAATGGTAGAGGTCATCTTTTTTAGACTACCACAAAGCTCGCGATTTTAACCTTATTCTTCTAAGATTTGTTTATCACCATTTGCAGCGTTGTTGAATAAGTTCCACCCAGGCTTCTGAGCAAGGGTCACTCCTGTGAAGGAGAATTGTCTGCTTAGTTGCTCTGAAGAACTTCCGCCTTTTTTCTCTGCAAAGTCACTCTTCCAGATGTTGTTCACTTTGTTTAGTGATTGCCAGGCCAGTGCTGTGCGGACTTTTATGTCTCTTTCCTAAGAACATGTCCAGCTTCCCAGGTATTTGCGGCTTGCTCCCCTGTCTCTTCGATTCCACAACTGTTTGTTTACTTTTTTTACCATCAATTGTCTCTATTTCTACACTTTCAACGTTGATATACAAAGCTTTGGTCCTTATTGCATTCTATATTCCCATTGCGTAAAAACTGTCTGGCTTGCCTAATCTCGTCAGATAGAAGAACAACTTCATCAGCGTTATTCAAGCCGCTCCTCTTTTCCTTGTGTGGCTTACCACATTGCAAGATCAACCGCAATGACAAATAAATATGGTGCCAAAGTCATAACTCAGGAAAATATCACTCAGGTTAAAAATAATCTGTTTCACCGTCAGGGGATAGAACCTTCCCTTTCATGTTGCTACATTTTACCATGATTGCATTCGTGATTCTCTCAGGGATGTTGAACATCGCTTGATGCTTAATTGAGACGAATGCTTTACTAAAGTCAATGAGAACCATGTAAATGTAGATGTAAATGTCGCGATTGAGAGGACAAACATACATGTCCTCTTTAAATAGCTTTCTGCAGTGGGCTCGGACATCAGCATACTAAGGGCGCCGATGGCAGCCACTATTAGTCCATTTATGAGCCCACTGGACCCTCCCAACCCATGATGAGTGATGATGTAAAGTGATGAAGATAGACCACAACACCGGGAACTACGTCCCTACTCTTTTCGAATAGTGTGTGGGTTCTTTAACGTCCCACAGAGTTATATGTGAACAAGGTTTGTGAGACGGGACCTCCGGTTTATCGTCCTTATCCAAGAAGACTTGAAAGTCTAATCATTTGCAGATGTCATTAAAAAGACAGCACTTTCTCCTCAGTTATTTTTAAGACCCTGAGTGTTGGTCCGGCCAGGATTCGAACTCGCGACCTCCCGCTCAGCAGACCGGCGCTCTCCCAACTGAGCTAACCGGGCGGCTGATGGTAGATGGTAATTCTTGACTCCTTCAAGGATACCTCTCAATGCCAGCACCTGCGTAATGGTAGATCGACGCGGGCGAAAGCCATTCTGGTTATATTGCAGATATGGATCTATTTTTTGGGCGTATTCGATTTAATGGCACTCTGTTTATTAGGTTGGCGACTATCGATGAGTAAGCTGATACCTACGGTCGTCGATGTCACAGCGTTTCAGTACCTCAGGTTCTCCAGGTGCTTTACCTTGGCTTATCTGCTTCTTAACATTAAGCACTTCCCACACTGTGAATTCAGTCTCTGTTATTCCAAGGTTATGCAGAACAGGATGAACATTATCCAGGGTTGTGTCTTCAGCAGGGGTTCCAACTGAAGCCTACCCGAGCTTACGCGCAGAGACCGGTACGTCAGACCAAATTAACACCATGTGGAGAATGTGTGGGTAAGGTACCAGAGGGCTTTGCTCAAGTTTTGGCACGCTGTTCATCACTAGCGCAGACTAAGTACATGACCAGGCATAATGCTGCACTAGTAGCGTTCTACTTTGACGGAAATGCTAAGGGACCTAAAGCTTGCCGACTTCTCTCCTCCTTGGTACTCACGAGTGGAGCTCAGCCCGTTGCACCTGTCATACGACGCTCAAGCATACTGAGATGTTCCTGTTCACGCAGAGCACACATAGGGTTGATTCGCAATTTGTAAACCACGAGGAGATGTGTGTGGTGGCTGTGTTAATGAGCTGTCCCTGATTGGACAACCGCCCGAAGAAGGATACTGAGAAGACAAAGAAGTACCAAACACTGCGGTGGGAGCTTTCTAAGCAATACCCAGTCTACAAGATCGTGCATCTGAACGTCATCATTGACGTTCTGTCGGAATAGTCCAAGGAGCTCGATGTTGAGATGAGTACGCTCTTTGGGGCGCTGTGTAGCGATGTTCTGAAGTGAACGCAGAAAGCTGTACTGTCCAGAAACGGCGAAATATTTTGAATGAATAATTATGGTTCATATTCCATGAGAGCTAAGCCAATCAAAGCTCTAGAATTGATTTATCCAATGATTCAGTTATTCATAAAAAATATTTCTCCGTTTATGATTGACTCCAATCTCCCGGCGAATTCTTCATTACTAACTGTCGCTGAACATATTTGAAAGATGTGAGCAATATACCATCGATTCAATGGTATAGCATGATTATGATATACTATAGATCAACCTCGTTTCTAGGCGCGGCAGCCTAGCTGTATATTCTTTGGTGAACTAATGAAAAAAACGGTGGTGTTCACGACCATCCGAAGACGAAATACTGAGCTGAATTTCCAACTGACTGAACGGAAGAAATGCAAGGCAAGATCTGCATGATTCTTCATATCCTACGTACTCAGCCTCATTCAATAATTCCTTATTGTACCATGCTCTCTAAATATGGTCAGTTTACGCGTAAGTTTAAGAATATACAAGAAGCGAACTTGATTTTTTTTTCGCGAAGGAATTATTACAACGCTAAAAAAGTGCAAACTGCTTAGATTTGACCTTGAAGCATAGTATCCTATTGTTATGGATTTCCCATCATTAACTGGAAGTTCACATCATCATTCTAAATTGATGATGTTCTGCGCACAGCCGGAAATACCTCTGTGCTCGTAGACTTGGATGTACATTTCTTAACCAAATATCAAATATGTTTTCATTGATCAGGAAAGAGACTATAAAATCTTCATCGGAGAATTTGGTGACAGAGCAGCCGGCTTGGTTTTTTGCGAGGTAAGAAAAGTAGAACTAGATAACTGTTCCCGCATAAAAGTGAACTGGTGGTATGAAGCGTGTGTGGATGTCTGGTGGTGGTGTTGGTGGTGGTGGTGTGTGTGTGTAGGAGGGGGGGGGGGGGGCGGGGGGAGAGGTCAGGGGTCCTCCCTATAATGGCCTTTACGAGGAGGTTCCGCTCAAAAGAGGTAGCTTTTTCAGGTTTCAGGTGTATGAAAGGGCACGGGTTTCACCAGTTGAAGTATATGAAAGCGTAGGAAAGTAGGTCCTAAGATGGCCTAAAAGGACTAAGAGATGAATTTTATGGCTATGAAAAAATTCGCGAAAGCGTTCTGGCTTTGCGATTTATTCATATTTTGAATACAGTGCCTTTACAGTAGTAAAAAGGGATTCAAACTTCTAAACTAGGTATGTGAACAAGGGGTAATTAATGTCAACGTCTTTACATAATTTGAGTTACTGTAGTTCCTTTTTGGCTGTCTTTAGAATCGTATCTTGTAATATAGTATAATTTAGGCCGTTTAAATTTTAATTTTCTGACAATAATCCCGGCCAATTTTATCCGTAAGTCATCCTTCAGGAAATTTAACAGCCATGACCAGGAGCGCATCACCCAAGAGAATCCATTTTAAAAATGATCCTTGGTGGAGAAATTAAAAAGGCGAAAACCGTATTTACTCGATGAAACAACGAAAGTAGGATCAAAGTTGCTCTCAAAAGAATGCTACACCAATCATAAGAATGCAGCGTTTATTCGAGGATTGTAGAAAAATCTTTACAATTTTGGGACCGATACACCTTTGGTACGATACTAAAGGCGCTTTCTATTTGTCAGAATTGGCCGGCCGGACCATTGCCAGACCAGTATTTTTGACAATGACATCGGCCTTTTCCAAGGTTTTTTGCTGAAAAACCATCTTCTTCCCGACACTATAATTTAGGATTTGACTGATCTGGCTGGATAGTTTTGATTAACAGTTAAATTCTCATCATAACAGGAAGGGTCTGGCCGGACAGTTCTGACAAATGGAAAGCGCCCTAAGTGTCCGCCTTAAAGAGAGATGGCCCTCTTATAGAGAGTCAAATGAAAGGAGTGAGAAAAGGAAGATACATCTCCAACCTTAAGATCTTTTTTCTCTAGGTTTCCGTTTACAGAGGTGTCAGAGGTACGTGTCCGTTAAGAGACAGTCGACTGTATATGGTATTCTATATCATTCAGCGATCTCGATTCTATCTCAGAAGAAGAGCGACGCATGAAAACCGTTTACATCTTTTTTTTTAAATAATAGTTACAAATGATGTTTTATAGTCGACTCTCTCTGAACGGACTCCTCCATAAGACGGACACCTAGAGTTGGTACCTACCTTTCTTTACTCCTTTTATTTGACTCTCTATAACAGGGCTATAACACAAAACTTTACCTTGCATAAAAATCGATAACTTAATGTAATTGCTGAAATTCTGGAGGTTGCGAATAATCCCAAATCTCAACAAAAACAGGTGTAGCACGGTGCGAGGCGATAGATGATTCGAACTCCACGTGATAGAATATTAAAGCAGATTTAATGACAGAACCTTAGAGTTCATAACAATAGCAGTCGCGCGTAAAACAATTCAGTGTAATAGCAATGTTCGTGGCCTAGTAACGACGGCACAGATCGCAATAGTAGCGAGTAGTAATACACGCAGTAGACGAAGAAATAGCAGACATAGTCGACGTAACAAAACGTAGACGTAGACGTAGGCGTAGGCGTAGGTTCGAACTGAAAGCGATAATTAAAGAACACGAATTTGATCGACGACTCGCACCAAAAGTAACAAAAACTAGCACTCTATAGCTGCAGCAAAATATCTTGGGATAGCAACTCCAATGATAGCGGGATAACTTATAATTTCTAGTATTGCGTTGCCTCTTTTATAATAGACTATATGTGTCTTATTCCTAGGGCGTTAATGAAGTAAAACTGTACCTACACTTTACGCGTTTCCTAGCGGAAAGTAGTGCATCATGACATAGGCGTCAAAACCCACAAAATGTTTCTAGAAAGATTGATATAATCACGTTCTATAACCTAAAAATAAAAAACTGTCTTAAAGCAACTAAAAAATATTATAAGACAAATGAACAAAAGAACATTTCAAAACTAACACTTACAAGTACGGACTACCTGCAATTGGCAAAGCTAATCGGGGCAGGTAGTATGGAGACGTATCACTTAAACTTAGTTTACAGTCAGTTGATACAAAGGGATTTTACTGAATCAGGCACTAGAAGTTCCAAAATCTTCCGTCATTAACTGGGAGCGTAAAGAGACACGGCCTGTCAGCACACGCACAAGCGCAAGACAGACATCAGGGTCTAAGACGGACACTTATAGCAAGCAGTCCCAAAGGTGATCGTCTAAGAGAGAGTTGACTACATCGTCATTTTGTTGTCTGTGATTTAAGGCGTTTAATCGGTAACGTTGACGGTAACGGGGTCCCCGCTCTGTTGGCCTCTTTCGTACCTAGCCCGTTATTCGATTTTGTTTTTCTCACCAAGGCGCCTTGTCCCAGGCTATCTGGAAAATGGTACCTTAACGCAATTTTTCTAGTATTATTAGGGAGTTTAAGATACTACGACGGCGACGGCGGCAAATACCTCGCTTAAAAAGTGACTTCTCGATATATGAAACTTTAGCGCGATTAACTCCAACTCGGTCACTATGTTTTACGTAGGCGAACTCTCCTGGAGTGGAATTCTTAAGAAAAATATCCAAGTTTAGAAAGAGTAAGAGAGATTCGTCGTCGTATGTTCACGTGAAATTAGGCAATTCACGTCGTAGTCGTGCAGTGACGGCATGGAAATGTACAAAAAAGCGTGATGCACGTACAGAGTTGTTGTTTTGCTAATCTTAATCAGTTGCTCTTTGACGTTCTCGTTGCCGTCGCCGTAGTTAAACTCTTTATTATAAGGCTTAACTACAGAATACAGGTTTATTCGGTATATTCTTTGGGGTGGCTCGGTGGCTTTATAGTCCCGGATGACGAGCCACCCTGCCGCCCCACTAAAATATATACCATTCTGACTCGTTTTTTGAAGACAATTACCTAGACTAACGAGCCATCGATCGAGCCACCGAGCCACTTGTATGTCTCATATCTCTCTCGTTCTTTAAACACCTGTCATGACTAACAAGCCACCGAGCCACTTCTGTTTGAGACCTTAAAGGGACGCGATCACGGTTATGCGCATGCGCGCCGTTTGTCTCTTCAGAATACATTTGTCGGGTCAACACTAAATTCGAAATCGCCATTACCGGTACAATCATTGAAAATCCTTCGTTTTATTCGGACATCCGTCGCTTTGGCTGGTCTAGTTATACTTCGGTAGTGGTGATTAACGTGTGGTTGTGTTATTTGACTGGTTATGTTTTAAGAAGACGCCAAAAATAATGTTTTGATCATGGAGGTTCAGAAGAGCATCGTGGCCGTCTGGCAACAGGACACTCTGAAGAGTCTTTGGAGATAGAGAAGCTTAGCCGATCGATCTGGTATGGTTCTAGGAGTAGTGTGTGGCTTACGAAAAAAATACACGACACTTGAAAAGTGGTTAAAGGCATGAGTTCGTTCAACTTTGATTTGATTTTTGACTCCGACCTGTAGTTATACCGCAACAGGCCGCGCGATCTTCACCGATCTGGTATACTTGAAATGTTCCTTGTATCTTTGCTTTACGATCGTATATGTTTAAGAATTGATGTTTTCAAAATAAATTATTGCCCGAATTTTCTATTTATAGTCTAGTTTCTTTATGTGTTCTACTCGATGACATTTGTTTTGCGGAACACTGACCCGATGTAGCCTGCGAGCAAGCTCTCCTATTTGGGCGAGTGAAAAGTACACGCGCGAGAGGCACGCGAGAGGAGACGCGACTGCGGGGGGCGGGGAAGAGAAAGGGAGAAACTCGTCCACATTCAAAAGACTAAGGTCATCGTCGCTTAAATCGACAACATTCTCTTTGGCCGTTCCGGAAATGGAGAACAGCGTTTTCCTGGACTTAGCTCTTTTTCGATTTACTCTTGTTTCTTCCTCTTCTTTCTCTTGTTCTTCTCGGCGGTCAACTGCTATTTCTTGGTCAGTTACTCTGCCATGTACTTGTTTTTGAATTTTCCTGCTCAGTGGACTTCGATCGGGCGAGGAAACCGACGTTAGAAGGCAGCGCTTGAATCTCTCTTTGCTCGAATCACTGTTCTCATTGTCGGAATTAATCAAGGCGCTTGAAACAAGGGAAAACAACTGATGAAGGTTTCTGATCTTCCTTCCACAGGAACTACACACTCGATCCGACTTATCCTCGCAATATTTTACTGGCAAGCCAACACTTTCACACAGCTTTGCCAGAATAACACCAAACGAGCCCTTCTGCTTTGAGGGCTGAAACAAGTTCTCGGTTCCAATATGACGGGCGTGAGATCCAAATTTGACTTGAAATGAACAACCACACAGACGACAGTTGTCTCTCACAGAAGGAGAAAGCGATTTTCTTCCTCTGCCGGTTTTCTTTTTCGGAGTGAGCTCCGCGATCGCCGACATAACACGGGTTTTTGGCGAAAAGAGCATCGTGTTTCTACATTTCCCGCGAAAATTTAGGGCAGGCCGGCTAGGCCTGTTATCAATCAACTTTAATTTCCGGAACGCCATTTTTCAGTCAATGGTATTTCCCTTCGTCTGGGCGAAGTACAAATGAAAATTTGTAAGGGATGGTTGCAAGCTCTCCTTTTGCCGGCCCCTCGCGGCTTCGCCCTTCGCTCGCGCGTTCTCGCGCGGCTCGCTTCGCTCTCCCAAAAAACAAATAGGAGAGCTTTCTCGCAGGCTAGACCCGATGCAACGCGAATGAATTTGTTCATTTGCTGCCAAGCAATTGAAATTTATGCTCAGTTAAGGATAATCTTTATACTCATACGTTGTGTGTTTTTGTCACTAATCAGGCGCTATTTGTAGGTATTTCTGGGTTTATATAAGGCGAACTGAGAGAACAGTAATAAGATTTTTTTTTTTTTTAATTTTTTTAAAGAGGGTAGCACTTAATAGCCAAAGGCTAATAAACTTGTGACCCTCATAAAATAAACAACTATTTACAATCTAATAAATATAGAAGATGTTTGTTTACAAATTTTGTTTGCCGATCGGTGACTGCTTTGTTAGCGTGGGTACGACCTCGTAAAAATACACGTTGGTAGACTGCAAAACAGTCGGTTTTTTTCTCAAAATCAGTAAAGAAATCGGTAAAGCGTGGCGTAAGAGTCTTACGCGCGCGAAGCGCGCGAGCCTCACACGCCCTAAAAGAGAAAAAAAACCGACTGTCCGTTTTCCATACAATGAGTTCGTTCGGACCAGGGGGTTCAAAAATGTCGTCGAGCTGTCAAAAATCTGTTCGCAACTCCGCCCTCTTTGTGAATTTGATAGACTCGCGTGTTATTATTGACGCTGTAATCCAGTAGTTCTAAAGCAGTTTTTAGCGTTGCTTCCCTGTGAAATGTAGTGTATATAGTGTAATGTAGCATATATAGTGGAGGATCAAAAATGAGTGAAAGTGGCACTACGACAACAAAGCCTGTGCCTGCTCCTCGAAGAGGGAGAAAGCCGAAAGAGCCGAGGGCTTTGGACAAATTGTAGAATGTGCGGCTGTTGTTTCAAAACACATTTCGGCAATTTTACGAATGGATGGATAAGCTCGGAAAATGCGTTTGTTGCGCCTACCAGAAAAGGGTAGACGTTACCAAAGTGGGCCGACCTACTGAAAAACGAACTTTTCGTTGTCCTCGAGGAAGGAGAATCTTTCTCCACAAGAGCTGTTTGCTCTCCGTGCGGAACAACGGTTAGAAACTGCCCCGGGAAACTGCACGGCGATGCTTTCGCAAATTAGAGAAGAACTGAACACGCCAACTGACAATGAACAATTATTTCGATTGAAAAGAATGAGTAAATCCCCTCATTCCAAACCACGTCTTGGTGATTTAGCTCTGTAAATTACTATCTGCGAGAATTTAAAATCCTGCCAAAAACACTAACGAGCTGGGCCCAGCGTGACAAAACATTGCAGGAAAAAGTCACATTCACGGACACAAAGAAAATCGCTTAAATTATTCAAATCCAGGAGGCACTTTGGAGAAATAAAACAACCTAAAACCCTTATCAGCCGCAATGAAGAGCTTTACATTTCCAAAGGGGCGAAGAAAGAAAATGCTCTTGCGTCAGAGGGCAAATCATGCCTACCAGAGAAAATCAATATGCGTGTCACGACCTCTCAGTATGAAATATATTTAATAAGCGGCCGAAATTCACATTTGCTCAGTCAAAACGTTTTCCTCCAAAGCATAATCTACTCGACAAAGAAAACAATTCATGGGAACAAGTGGCATGTTTGCATGAGGTAAAAGTCGTGTGTTTCCTACCGATCCCGCTTTTTTAGCCAGGCGAGATCGGCCGTTGCACGGAACTTGAAGAAATCTTTGCATGAACAAACATCCGATAAATAAGGCTTTTGTCAAATCCTGTTGGTAGAACACAGAAAACATCCTTTCCTCTGAGTAACATAACATAACATAACATAACATACATGTTTATTCAAACTCATATATAACTACATAAATTTGAAAGGGAGAGTCTAGAGGTTAACCCTATGAATAAAATTCTCCTAAAAACAACAAACAAACAATAAAAATTACAACTTTAAAAAGGATTTGAGTTTACATTTAAAAAGTTCAAGGGTACCGGCTTCAACAACATTACTAGGTAAATTGTTCCAATAACTAATTACATTGTTAAAAAAGGAATATTTAAAACAGTTGATTCTAGATAATTTACAATAAAGCTTATACGAGTGATTTGCCCTAGTGGATTGACTTTTGCGAATTGAAAGAATTCCTCAAAATCCAAGTGTGATAAGCCAAACACGATCTTATAACATTCAACAAGAGAGGAATATGTCCTACGACTGGACAAAGATGGCTAATGTAACGTGTCACAACGCTCTTCATAAGACACATCACCTCTTTTTTGCCTAAGAGCTAATCTTGACGCGCGTCTTTGCACGCTCTCTATTGCATGAATATCTTTGACAAGATATGGGTTCCAGACTGGAGCAGCATACTCTAGAAGTGGTCTGACCAATGTTTTGTAAAGCAATGAAAAAGTTGTTGTATTAGCTGTTCCAACAGACCGTCTTATTAGCCCTAGGACTTGGTTCGCCTTATTCACCATAGTATTAATATGTTCACTTCAAGTAAGATCTTTTGATATAATAATTCCAAGATCTTTAAAGCTCTTGACATCTTTTAAGGCCGTACCTAGTTTATAATTCGTAGTCGATTTGTCACGAGAATGCGTTATTCGCATTGCTTCACACTTTTCCTCATTGAAACGAAGTTGCCATTTTTTCGCCCATTTACCAAGATTATTCAAATCAGTTTGAAGGTATTGTTCATCGAGACTAGGGTTGCGAAGCTCTCTGTAAATCTTTGTGTCATCCGCAAATAATTTAATTTTTGAAGAGACACTATCAACGATATCATTTATATATGATAGGAATAAAATTGGACCAAGAATAGTTCCCTGTGGGGTACCAGATATCACAGGTGCCCAATCAGAAAAAGTCTCTCTTACAACAACTCGTTGCTTTCTACACGTGAGGAAATGCCTCAACCAGTTAAGAAGTTTGCTCTCCAGTCAATACCGAGGCCATATAACTTTATGAGTAGACGCTCATGAGGAACACTATCAAAAGCCTTTGCGAGATCAAGAAATACAACATCTGTTGCTACAGATGAATTCCTAGATCTGGCGAAGTCATGAAAAGTAGAGAGTAATTGGGTCACAGTAGACCTACCCTCCAAAAAACCAAATTGGTTTTTGTTTATCACGTTTTGGTCTTGCCAAAATGACGTTAACCTATCGCGTACAATTTTTCGCTGATTTTGCATATCATGGATGTAAGCGAAATTGGACGATAATTCTCCCTCAGTTGTTTAGAACCTTTCTTATGAAGTGGGACAATGTCAGCTGATCTCCAATCTTCGGGCAAATGGCCCAGCAGGAAAGATTTGTAGACCAGAAATGAGATCGAGGGCGCCAATTCGAACGCACATGATTTTAAAATTACTGGTGAAATTCTATCTGGACCCGGGGACTTGTTCGTTTTAAGAGACTTAAGATGCTTTAAAATTTCCTCAGTAGTACAGGAAATATAATTAAGTTTCTCACAAACTAAAGGCTCTAAAGAAGGAAAGTTGGTAGTAGTAGCAACTCCAAAGCTTCCCTCTGCTCCGATTTTAAAACAAATCCCAATTCTTGCGAGCAAATCCAGGCGATCAACATCTGTCATTTTACAGCGAAAGCTTTAGCAATTCATCCATAACAGGCCAGAGCCCCGATTTTAGTGCGCGCAGGAGGAGGCCTAATCTCTACAGCAACCACCGCAAATCGGTTTCCAATAACAGACAAGGTAATTAGTTTTACGCATTCCTCCAGACGCCTTTGGAGAGCGCCGGACACATTGCCTGTCAAGGAACTTTGTACTTCTGATTAAACGAACCAGACATCTCAAGGAAACGCGAAATTTGATCAGACTATTTGGGTTTTATAAATTCATTTCACGGTCGATTGAAAATTTGGAAGTCGATCTTCGCGCCTCTGGCTTCGCAATTGATAACTACAGTTTTCTCGCCGCATTTGGATTCAAATAGGCTTGATACGCTTTCAATGGTTTTTCAAGTGCTTTCTTTTAAGAAAATAGTGCTCCGATGGCTTATTTAACTTCTGTCAAGAGTAGCATGCCGTGTCAACATTGGTGACCTTCGAAGCGAAAACAGCGAGTCGGCGTATCAAGTTTTTACTGTGGAGCCACAAGTAGGAATACACTCTCTGCTGGCACATCTTTCTCCGGTTTGGAAGGAACTCGACGTGGAAAAGATCCTAACCAAAGAAAATTTTAAATCTTCTCTATTTGAACGTTTGAGAACAGCCGTCAACAAAGCACATTTTATAGTCGCCGGAGAAAACGAATGCGAGAGCTCGAGCTCTACGTCACATCTCCTTGAGGAACAGCAAGACCGATTATCTGATTCAATGGACGACCTTTTTGATCAAACGGCGAAGGATTCAAGTCTTTTTTCTCTGGCTTAAGACGATGTAAGCGTCGATGTGCCTCCAGTGACAAATCACTCTCCAAAAAGCCCGCCAAGCACTGTCGAAATCCCGCCAAAATCTTATTCGCTGGAAGGAGCCCAAGACGCTGGATTACTCCAGATATTCTAGCTTCCACTTCAACATCTTTGTGTTCGCTTGGGCGATCTGTATAATCAACGTCACAGATACAGTATGGTTTCTATATCAGTCATTTTAGCCTCCTTGAAATGTCAATCATAATCCAAAAATTATTATTTCAGGTTACCTTTGTATTGTTACTTGCTTCTTACTTAATAGACCAAATTATAGGGCTACCCTCTCCCTCAGAGCTTACAGGCGGCGCGCCCAAGATTCTGAGGTGAAGGTAGTCTCTCTTTTGAAATGTCGGTCATAATCCAAACAATTTTTGTAGGTGATTTTTGTAGTGTCATAGGCCAAATTATATTTTAAAATGTCGGTCACAATACAAATTATTTTTGTAGGTTGTTTTCATTTGTTTTTGAAATAGGCCAAATTATGGGGCTACCCTCTCCCTCAGAGCTTACAGGCGGCGCGCCCAAGATTCTGAGGTGATGGTAGTCTCTCTTTTAAAATGTCGGTCATTATCCAAATTATTATTGTAGGTCATCTTTGTTTTGTCATTTGTTTTGAAATAGGCCAAATTATGGGGCTTCCCTCTCCCTGAGAGCTTACAGGCGGCGCGCCCAAGATTCTGAGGTGATGGTAGTCTCTCTTTTAAAATGTCGGTCATTATCCAAATTATTAGTTTAGATCATCTTTGTACTGTCATTTGTTTTGAAATAGGCCAAAATATGGGGCTACCCTCTCCCTCAGAACTTACAGGCGGCGCGCCCAAGATTCTGAGGTGATGGTAGTCTCTCTTTTGAAATGTCGGTCATTTATCCAAATTATTATTGTAGGTTATTTTTGTATTGTCGTTTGTTTTTGAAATAGGCCAAATTAATTATGGGGCTACCCTCTCCCTCAGAGCTTACAGGCGGCGCGCCCAAGATTCTGAGGCGATGGTAGTCTCTCTTTTGAAATCTCGGTCATTTATCCAAATTATTATTGTAGGTTATTTTGTATTGTCGTTTGTTTTTGAAATAGGCCAAATTAATTATGGGGCTACCCTCTCCCTCAGAGCTTACAGGCGGCGCGCCCAAGATTCTGAGGTGAAGGTAGTCTCTCTTTTCAAATGTCGATCATTTATCCAAATTATTATTGTAGGTTATTTTTGTATTGTTATTTGTTTCTGAAATAGGCAAAATTATGGGGCTACCCTCTCCCTCAGAGCTTACAGGCGGCGCGCCCAAGATACTGAGGTGATGGTAGTCTCTCTTTTGAAATGTCGGTCATTATCCAAATTATTAGTTTAGATCATCTTTGTACTGTCATTTGTTTTGAAATAGGCCAAAATATGGGGCTACCCTCTCCCTCAGAGCTTACAGGCGGCGCGCCCAAGATTCTGAGGTGATGGTAGGCTCTCTTTTAAAATGTTGGTCATTTATCCAAATTATTATTGTAGGTAATTTTTGTAGTGTCATTTACTTTTTAAATAGGCCAAATTAATTATGGGGCTACCCTCTCCCTCAGAGCTTACAGGCGGCGCGCCCAAGATTCTGAGGTGAAGGTAGTCTCTCTTTTAAAATGTCGATCATTTATCCAAATTATTATTGTAGGTTATTTTTGTATTGTCATTTGTTTTTGAAATAGGCCAAATTAATTATGGGGCTACCCTCTCCGTCAGAACTTACAGGCTGCGCGCCTAAGATTCTGAGGTGAAGGTAGTCTCTCTTTTAAAATGTCGATCATTTATTCAAATTATTATTGAAGGTTATTTTTGTATTGTCATTTGTTTCTGAAATAGGCCAAATTATGGAGCTTCCCTCTCCCTCAGAGCTTACAGGCGGCGCGCCCAAGATTCTGAGGTGATGGTAGTCTCTCTTTTGAAATGTCGGTCATTATCCAAATTATTAGTTTAGATCATCTTTGTACTGTCATCTGTTTTGAAACAGGTTAAAATATGGGGCTACCCTCTCCCTCAGAGCTTACAGGCGGCGCGCCCAAGATTCTGAGGTGATGGTAGTCTCTCTTTTGAAATGTCGGTCATTATCCAAATTATTAGTTTAGATCATCTTTGTACTGTCATCTGTTTTGAAACAGGCCAAAATATGGGGCTACCCTCTCCCTCAGAGCTTACAGGCGGCGCGCCCAAGATTCTGAGGTGATGGTAGTCTCTCTTTTAAAATGTTGGTCGTTTATCCAAATTATTATTGTAGGTTATTTTTGTATTGTCATTTGTTTCTGAAATAGGCCAAATTATGGGGCTAACCTCTCCCTCAGAGCTTACAGGCGGCGCGCCCAAGATTCTGAGGTGATGGTAGTCTCTCTTTTGAAATTATAATTGTAGGTTATTTTTGTATTGTCATTTGTTTCTGAAATAGGCCAAATTATGGGGCTTCTCTCTCCTTCAGAGTTTACAGGCGGCGCGCCCAAGATTCTGAGGTGATGGTTGTCTCTCTTTGAAACTGTCAGTCGTCAACCATAGTATTATTGAATTTTCATTTTCCAGAGTTCATAGTGGTACCTTCTTTATAGTTTTACGTGATTTGTGGCAAAGACCAGAGCAGGCTAGCAAATTTATTCTACTTTATGCGTGGTGCGACAATCACCGTGGCTGACTGGCCTCTAAAGTTCCTTTATAATTTGGACGTTTCTCAGGAGTTCCTTCACTGCTTGTAATCCAGAATTGGCGATTCTCAGCAGCTTGAAGCTCTTGCATTGCATCAGTTGTTCCTTGGACGGCGACCTTTTCTTGTCCCGAGTGCAATAGCGATTCTCGATTCTCGACTCTCGATTACCGTATCTTGCTCGTGCAAGGTTTCGGCAACGGGACCAGTACTAAAACCATTGCAGGAAAACTGTTTGGTAGAAGAAGAGTAAAATGGTGGCTTCGGTGAGTTACCTGTCTGATGCTCGGTATATCACTGCCAAACTGCGCAACAGAATGCACGAAAAACCCCTCCGGTACTTGAAAAAAAAGAAAAAGAACCTGACTGATGTAATTTAGTAACTTATTCATGGTGTTCAGCTTCCGGTTTATTCATCTTATTGCCAGTTGCAGGCAAAGTTCACGCGCACATTATCGCATTCTAACTGGGTCGATTGTGAGGAAACTATTATGTCAGTCATTGACTAAAAACCCCCGCGCGTTAAGCCTTTGTGCGACGGACGTCCCTTAGAAATATAAATTGCTCACACTGATCACCAATTCTACTTGCAAAGTGTTGCTGATTGAGTTGTGTAATGTGTTCTAGAGTGTAAATTTAGTACTAACCTCGCAGACAAGGATGCAATGAGACATTTATTTTGCGTAGTTAGGCCTGCTATCCATTGGGCAACCATCCCTTTTATTTTCTTTCGATAGCCTGTCCATGCACTAACCTTTGGGTACAGAAGCTAGCCGCCTCTCGCTGTACCAAAACTTGATAGTATTGGCGTTCAATATTTTTAACGGGTGCTCACAAAACACCGCGACTAAATCGTGCGCCTTTGGCGCTTTGGTATCCTGCGAGCTTTGGTTCATCGCGTTTTGAAAGATTGAAATTTTGATATTCCCGCGAAAAAGAAGACCGATAAAACGCGTCTTTCATTGACTACAGTGAAACGCCCGGAAATGAAGGATGTTTTGAAAGAAACGGGAAAACTGATAAAAGTAAATATTTGTTTTGATAAGTGAAATTAATGAGAAATAACCATAAACTAGTTTTGTGTTTTTGTTTTTTAAAAGCGGTTTGTCTAGTACCAGATTTGTACAATTATTTTCAATCAAACATGGATCGGGTTTTGTTAATTATGACAGAATTTAATTAAAAAGCATTATGTTGACAGCTACAAGGCACATGCTTGCCTTAAGCTGCCAGTATCCCGCCATGTTTTAAACAAAGGGCCTCTGACTAAGCCGGCATTCTAATCCGCCACAAATATGTGAATCACCCGTCTTTCAAAGTCGCCTAGTACTTAAAATCGGGGCTCTGGCCTGTTATGCGGTATGGGACAACGTGAATGACTTGTTGAAAACATTACTTGACAGCTTGGTGACAGCTTGCATCGAAATTTAGCCAATGGGAATTGAACGTGGCTGGAAGAAGCGGGTAATTCGAACGAATATAACGTATGCAAAACGGACAGTCCGTATTTTTAGCGTCTCTCCCCAGTCTCGCTCTCTGTTTTCATGCCAGCCTCGCTTGACTGCTCGCGCGTACTTGAATACGCAAAAATACGGACTGTTTTGCAGTCTAACACGTTGGTAAATGTTTGTTTCAAAGCAGGACAGGGCTTTAAATCTTATTCTAATCGGCTGCAACATATATCTGAGGAGTAGCAAAGAATAAACTTGAATTATGGGGATAAATAAAATCAAACCAAATGCCCGGAAATACTCTCGCGTGGCGAACACTTAATTTGAATTTTGTAAATTTACTTGCCTTCATCTAACTCGCTTTCGATTGGTTTAAAAACAATCAGCTACTGTCAGAACTCACACATGCGCATTATCGTAAACCAGTCCCTTTAGAGACCTGAAAATGTGGCAATGAATTTTCCTGCGAGCCTCAGACTGCTCAGATCCATGTGTCGTAATGGGCATGTACTAAGGAGTAAACGATTTTTTTTCTGATAGTTGTATAAAATGGAAATGTACGGACCAGAGTTTGTTTGGATTTTAAACCCGAATGCTGGAACCGTAGATGAGTGGGTCACTCTTGCCAACCGCGCGATTGACCAAGACAAGATAAAGACTGAACAGACATGCAACAAGACGCAATACCAGAAAGCTTTAAATAGAGCATTCACATTTAAGGCACTCACGATAAGGGAGGACGACAACTTCACTACCTCATCAAATCTGGTAAGAATATTTCTTTTCGTGAACGCAGCCCCTTCAGTAGATCTGATATAGTACACTTGCAGCGTTGAGGTAAGCTTCCAGGTTATACCGTTATGATCCAAATTCACAGTAATTTAGATAGCTTCAACTAAAATTCTTTCTGTTCAGTCGAGAAGAGTAAAATCCCATAATCCTGATGAGTTTTCAGTTTTGAAAGTCTTCATTCACTCTGTTCGCGTGGCCAAAAATCTGACCGAGGTTTGATGGGCGCGGTTTGAGATATGTGAAAAGCGGTAATCGCTTGTTTGTTTCCGGTTTGTTTTAACAAAGTTAAGTTAGGATGTTTTACGCCCTGGGTACCAGAGATTGGCGACCAATTGAAAGATAGGTATTTGGCAAGAAATGAACTAATTTTGATTTGTCATACTTCCATTTGCAGACAGTATCTGAGGCATTTTCAAGACTGGGCATAAATGATCTATCGACCGATAAAACGAAAAACCTGGCCACAACTTCGTTTGATGCTATGTGGGGCACCATGCTAGCCATAAAAGAAGCGAGTGAAACAAAAAACGTTTCTGATAAATTGGGAAATAACACGGACGATACACAAAGTCAGGAAGTATCTAATTTTCTGATGAAAAAACTTACAGAGTTGAACTTTCAAGGACTAACGGTACGTTTTACTTTTTACTGTTTTATTTTCTATTTTGTGAGAAAGGCGGGGGAAAGATGATTGAACTTAACTTGCTTCAAAGTATTTTCGTCATGATAATTAGTCAGTAATTCTGCTATTTCGTCTTCGCATAGCCGTGAACTCTTTGGCATTCTCTTAAGTTCCACACTCGTAGCAAAACAGCCAAGCTGCAAAGTCGCTTTCTTACGAGACGTCAATGACGGTATGATCACACATTTCAGTGACGTTTAGGAGTGACTGTTGTTAGTGATGTTTACTGTTATTAATAATCTATAAATCTAAGCATCTTCTATCTTCTATCTTCATCTTTGGTCTTTGAATGAATAACAATCACAATCAGCTAATGTGAACTAATATCTGAAAGACCATCCCGTGTACGTAAATGGCATATTCGAGGAGTTAGGTCTCACTTTATTTTAGCTCTAACGCATTACTTTCCTAGAGTACCCCTCCCGCAGAAGAACCAGGTTTTTTAAAATGGCCTTTTGGTGATCAGTGTATTCCTTCATTGAGGAAAAAAAAAAAGACCTTAACCTTCACGGGGCTATGACAGTTGCACTCGATTTTGTAACCGGCGCTCGACAATCCCTATATGAGAGAACACTGCAAGAGTCAAAATCCTGTAAGCGAGAAATTAAGAATTTGTTCATGCTTAGCGTGCGTATATCGAGTTATGGATGCACGCGGGAAGTTTGGAGAGCACGAAAGATGCGTAAGAGTTGCACGAGGCGATAGCCGAGTGCAACTCTAGCTTCTTGAGTGCTCTCCAATCTTCCCAAGTGCATCCATAACTCGATATACGCACAGCTAAAAGCATGAGCAAATTCTTTTAAAACATAGCTGACAAAAATGCTTGCTTTTTGATTAACTGCAAAATTCTCGTAACGCGCGACACAATAAGAAACGGTTCTATTGGCTGATTACGAACACGCCACAATCGTCTAGTTTGAATGAAAATATTCTTTCTGTAAAAGTGAGAAAGGAAATTTGGTTCTTTATTCGTTAACGGTCAATGGAAACTAAGCAGAAACAAAGGTAAAAGAGTCTTAAAGTTCACCTAAAGTTAAAATACTAACATGTTCTTAAGAAGTCGTGGAGTATGGTTTGGATTTGCTGAAAAGATGTTTACGTTTTGCCCGGCGAAACCCAGAAAACATGTTTTTAGCAAAGACGACTGTCATCCTTCTTTAAACTTATATTCATTTACGAACATTGGCTGGTCATTAAGGCTTCTTGAGAAGACCTGGCAGCAGTTGTTTTTGTGAGTAGTAAATTTATGTCTTCGTGTGTAATTTGTGTTGTTATTGCGAGAGAAATTTTCCTGCTTCAGTCGGATTGTCCGGAGAGAACAAAGTGCATAAAAAAATTAAAAACAACAATAAAAACGGAAATTTTGCCTTTAAATGTTGTTGATCATGACCAGTTGGTGTCTGCTCTGTTCCCAGTGAATATCTTTCGGCCAAAATTTGCTGCAGCTGGTCTTCGACAACATGATTTGCGAAACGCGCAACTTGCGAGTTTTTTTTAATTCGGCTTTATTTTTGCTGCTTGTTGGATCAGGACCTAAAAAGTCAATGCCGATAGAAAAATTGGGCAGTTCTTCGCTGGTTTCTTCCATATCTTAAAGAGAAGGAAAAGTGCACTGCAGCTTAAAAGACGACAACTTTGCAGCCAGGTAAAAAAAAATGCTCACGTCATCTTATTTACGCACGGGCGTGCGTAAATAAAGATTTTGTTCATAGCGGCTCAATAGGACTTAGGGTGCTATGTTATAATGTAAAATCGTGCAGCGCCCGTGAAATAGACAAGTAATGCGATTTGTGACTATTTCCAACTACTTACATAGCCCTAGTGGCAAAACAACTGTTTGAACGGATCTATCTTCAAGGTATTCTGCAGTGTCCTGGCCCCGTCGTCAATTCAAAGCCTCGTGGCTATAAAATATACAACAATGAAATATATTAGCATGTTACATATTTATTAATTTTCAGGGCCCAGTGTCTTTCAACCCAGACAAAAGGAGAAAAGACGTTATTATTGTTCTACAGCAATACCGAGGTATAAATTATTAGAAATTTATACTCATTTTGTAAACTACATGCAAGAATTTAAACTAAGGCCCGGTTTATGGAGGCCCGTTCTGGTCAAAATTAATATAATAAAATGGCATCACAAGTGACTTTTTCGGCCAGTTCAGCATTTATTATGGACCCGTTGTGTATTTTTGTCATCACTACACAGGATTTTTTTAGTGTGTTGTTTTTTTTTTTTTTAGCTGCATGAATTATTTTTTATTAAGGCTGTTTACTTTTTTGTTTTTGTATGAATAAAGTTTTCATGAGTACCACAAATTATTTTTTAGTGGTACTGTTTGGAGGCCCGTTCTGGTCAAAATCATGACAATACTTTCCACCACAAGTCCATTTTAATCCAACTGCAGCAAATATTATGGACATGTTGTGTATTTTTGTCATCACTAAACAATACTTTTTTCAGCGTGTTAGTAACTATTTTTAGCAACAAGAGTTATTTATGCCCCTTGCTCGCTTGCCAATAAACCATGTGTTGTACCATGTGCATTGCTAGGGGTGAGCTCGGTTTGCTGGGAGAACTGAACGGACACCATTATTTGCCGTAATTTGGCCACTCAGTTAAGTGGCCGTTTATTGATAATACCAAATCAAATTACACAAAAACCGGAAATAAAAACCTCATCCCAGCAAAGGTGAGGGCAAACACGCACCAAATAAGAACATAACGTACCGATGGGACTGATCCGAAACCATGGGCGGGGTAATAGGGTGGGAAAATGTTTGCCCTGCACCGAAGCTGAACTGAAAGAGGCCTAAACAATAAAACACTAAACAATACTTTTTTCAGCGTGTTAGTAACTATTTTTAGCAACAAGAGTTATTTTTGTTTTAATTATACGAATACTTTTTTCTATCATGCCATGCATTATTTTTCAGTGGTGCTCGAATTATTTTTCCAGTGTGTGTCAAGAATTATTTCTTAATAATTGAGCCGAGAATTATTTTTCGCGGTATCGCGAATTTATTTTTTGGTCTACAATGCATTGCGGGCCTTGCATTTGAAGTGGACTGGTTCGAGTCTTTGACTGCCTTGGGCGACCATTTTGAAAACTTTGAAGAGGAGGAGTGCTTTCAAAGAGAATGCCAAAGCGAAACATTGCCAGGGAAAGAAACGAAAGAGGTTTTCATCTTTCTTCAAAAATCTGTCAGAGCTAGTAGTCTGTCGTTATTGATGAGGTTTTCTGGACCGATTTAATAGAGAAGACTACGAGGGGACTTCACAACTCGTACACAATTCCAACCCTTATTCGACATGAGTCAAAGCCTTATACTGGAATCTCTCGTAAACGACCACCTCCCGTCATTATAAGCGATCGCGACCACTTTTTCGGCCGACAGTTTAGAATTGTCTATTGTTTTCAACCTCCGGTAAGCGACCACTTAGCACATGGTCTTACATTGTGAAAATGGGCAAAAAGGAATTTATTCTTTGGCTGTCATTATTGTCTACACATCTATTACTGTGTTCATTAGTTCGATCTATAACTACAGTACTAACCATTACCCTTGAGAAAAAGACCCAGATTTCCAGGTTTCAGTTAAAGAAGTTAAGTTTTTGTTCGTCAGACCTTTTAGAGGCATTTCTTTACAAGAAGTCACTTACACAACCAAGATTTTGTAACAACAAATTTGTAACGCGCGTAATCTAATTAATTGCACTTTCGTAAATGAGCTATCAAGAAGAATAGCTAAGGGAAAGTTCATTTAATATGACAAAGGGGGGGGGATGAAGATATTGAAACTCGAAGCTTGAAATTTTAGCAGCCCCCCTCGCTAGCGGTTCAATTTTTTAGGAGCCCCCTCCTTGGTAGTCGAAAAAATTTCAGAGCCCCCCCCCCCCCCCCCCCCTCCTCCTTCAATTCCTTCGCTCCCCTGAAAAAAGATCACTAGACTGTATTAAATATATTTACCGTTATTGTCTTCAATGGTTTATACTATGACAAACTTGAGATACAGTTGTGATACAATTTTTTAAAGCATTTTTGGGATGAACAAGAGTGTAATAATTACTGAGACTACATTTGTTATATCTGTAAACCACGTGATATAGCTGAGTTGCACAGGTCATTAAATTGTTGAGTTGAAAACCATCCGATCTGTATGATGATGTCATGTGTTGGTTTTGAAGTATACAAATTTTCGGAGCCCCCTCTCCTAGCGCAACAATTTTTTCGGAGCCCCCCCCTTCGGGTGTCTAAAAATTTTCGGAGCCCCCCCTCAATATCTTCATCCCCCCCCCCTTGTCATATTAAATGAACTTTCCCTAATGATTTTGTCAATAAAACTACCAGTAATTGTCAGTGGAAAGTAAACTTTCATTATTTTTTTTAGAATAAATGTACCACTCTATTCGGCTAGGTTGAGTTAAAAATTTCGCCCCTGCGGTCATCGGACTCTCGTAAGCGACCACCAAGCTTAACCCTTTAAGTCCCAATATCAACATACAAATTCTCCAAACTGATCCTCATACATTTCCTTTAAGAATCAGTTGAGAGAATTTAATAAAAGATCAAAGCATTTTCTCTTTGGTGATCATTTGTTAATTCTCATAACCTAATCTCTTGACAATGTATGGGTATTGTTAGGAGAAAAATGATGTTGGTCACCATTGGGACTTTAAAGGTTAAGCCTTTGCATTTTGGGCGGTCGCTCGCTTACGAACTTAAGGCCCGTTTCTCGAAAGGCCCGATAACTTTTCTGGCCCCAAATTATATATTCAAATCAAAATGTGAAGAGTAAAAGCGCGGGATATAGCTGACAAACCAGTCCTTTTTGTTTTGTTAACGGATAGTTTTATCGTGTTTATCTGCAAAACTATTGAAACCTCGATCTTGAATGTAAACAGCAACAACTTTCCGGGCCCGTTAATTATTGGGACTTTCGAGAAACGGGTCCATGGTGCATTAATTATGAAAACGTATTTTGCAAGCAGTTTTACCGAAATGAACATTTTTCTCTTTTTGAATTTACTTCGACCGGAATTAAGATTGGTGTCTGAATCAATTCACCCGGTCTAAATAATTTGGGTCGGCCTTAATTCGAATTAGGTTGGGCTCATGAAAGTTCGGCCTCTGAGCTGGGCCTAAGAACTAAGAAATATCTAAATCCAATACTTTAATTCGTAAATGAGTTTATTTGCATGCGCACGAAGCACCATTAGCCTGGGAGGCAGGCCTTGAAATGAAGTGTCAAACAGACCTCTCCCTTTTCTCCTTTCACTTTAGTTTCTCCCCCTACCCCCCCCCCCCACCCCCTTTCTTCGCCTCCCCCTCCCCATTTTGGCTTTGCCAAGCACACTAAGTACCATGGGGAAGAAAATCTGATTATCTATCCATGCGAAAATTATTTTGTCACTTGACCGTCCATTTTAACGTCGGATCATTCCATCCTTATCAGCCTTTGAGTAATGTTATAGTGAAGGATATCATTCAATTACTGTAGTTATTATTAGATTATTATAGGCATTATCGTTATCATTATTAGGTAATTTATGTAAATAGCGCACTGAAAAAAAAGAAAGATGGCGAAGATTGAATAAGCTTAATCCTCACCATTTTTTCTCATCTATCAAACTCTGTGAAATCTTTGCCGTGATTGGATATTTAAACCTTTTTCTGACTTCACTATATATACAGCAGACTAAGTTTTAGCTTAAACTCAGGTCACATTATCTACACAAATAATATAAATTTCACTGAATTTTATCGCAGAAAAAGAGAACAAGTGGGTGAACGTTGGTGAATTCTTCGTAGATGAAAGTGGTCAATTAACCTTGAAATTTTATAAAGGCATGGAAGAAACATTATGGGAAGGTATGTTTATAGGCCATTTCCGAGTTCAAAAACTCTCTCGTTCAAAACGAAGCAAAGTGCAAGACCTTTCGTGTGAAAAAAAAGCTTTATGTTTGCATGAGAATTAAAAAAATCATTTTCATGTCAATGGCTTTACATTTAGCCTCGTTTTAAAACAGAGGTTTGGGGCAACTCGAAAATCGCCTCCATTAAGCGGCCATCTCCGCGGTGCCGGCAAATACAAAGTAATCTCTGGATTTCCCATTATACTCTCATGTAACTTGTGTTCAGTTCAAAGGTTCAGACTTAAAAGTAATCATGCATAGTTTGCTGATGTGTTTTATAGCTGGAAAAGCGTGACAAACTATCGGACCAATACATATGTTATTAACTGTATACTAATCGGCCCCGTATTTTGCTTAAGGTGGACCTGTCCCAGGCGACAGAACGCTGATAACAACGCAGCGAATGGATACTCCGCGAGCGCTCTTCATCCTCTTCTCAACGGTGGCCTCCTTTGGTATAGTTCTAGGGATCATTTTCATGGTATTCAACCGCTACTACCGCGATTGCAAGTGAGTTTCTGCACTCTTTAATAAAGGAGCAAGATAGATGTTTTACCAGGGTGGGGGGGGGAGTACCCCCATATGTAAACTATATTGGTATATCCTGGGTAAGAACCATTACGCACACACAGGAGCCTATGACACTAGTAATGGACTCCTGGCACACATCAATCCAAAATGGATGCGGAAGTAGTGTTCGGACCTTCGCAATAGTTATACAAAGGGTCGCAAGAGGTGATTGCAGTTTTTAAAAGAACACGATCGATACCGGAGAAGATTGGCTAAGGTTACAAGAAATAGTACGGTTTTTGGTCATGAACTTCAGAGTTTGAAAACAGAGGAACGGCGAGTTTCTTGAACGACTTCAAACCCTTTGGTACAGTTCTGCCTTGTCTTCCACTAAACCTCAGGTCTCCACAGATTCTTTTAACAAGAAAGTGATCGATAAAACTCAGCTGCGCTCAATGCGCGGTGACGTAAATATCCCACAGTGCTGTTCGAAAAGAGTAGGGGACGTAGATGGAGGAAGGAGGCTGTTACGGGCCTGCAGAAATGTAGTTCTGTTGCAGTGGCCCTTCTAAAAATTGGAAAATGTTAGTAGATTAATAAATAAATAAATAATAAAGACCTTTATCAAATGTTTGAGAGGGTAGAAATATCATGTGATTCAGTGACTGACCGAAATTAAATGGCATGTGAGATTCCACGCATAAAGTATGTTGGATGGCAAAAATTATACGGTTAGGGTCGGGTGAAGCTTTACTTATTGAACAAGTCAGCCCAACTCAAATCCTTATCACATAATTTATGCCATTTCTCAGGTCACGAGCAAACTCTATCTTTTCTCCTTTTATATTCACAAAAATTAGAAAGTAACGAGTATCAGGAAATGTTTACCGGTTTCCTCTTCGCAGTTTTGCTGACCTAACGCAATTGTTGGCTTTTTTTCTAGATTTATTCGTCTATCTGCTCCGATGTTTAATGATATCATTGTATTGGGATGCATCATGTGTTTGAGCACAATATATTTATTTGGAATCCGGAAAGTCAACGATGGCAATCGAACCATGCCACGTATTTGCAAGGTGAGGAGTAACGTTAATTTCATGTGGTTATCTACCAGTCAAACCCGAAAAGGATTTCATAATTCTTTCTGCATTCAGCATGTGCAACGCGTTCACGGGTCATTGTTCATATATTCACTGTTTTGTTGGAGTATTTGAGAGCTTTTGAAAAAGCCGGTTAAATGAGGGCTTTCTGGAATGAACCTTTTTTTTGAAATGAACAAACCTTCGTAAGATAGCTTTCGGAGACTTAATTAAGATATTTAGGATGTGCTAAATAGGATATTCACATTTGAATAAACGGTTTGACGCATGGGAAAATTTTTGAATAGCTACCTGTGGGTAGGGAATTTGACGCTTTTTCAAGCGCTAGCCGGTGGATCATGCTACCACCTCAAAAACACTATACCAATTTACCGGGGAATTTAACCAAAAAGATCAAATGCCTAGGCCTAGGGGGTTTCCTGGGGGGCATGGGCGGTTTTGGAATTGACTGGTACATAACTGTGGTAGTGGCAGTGTAACGGACTCCAATAAACTGAACCAAGAGCTATTCACAGCCGAGGAAAGGAGATTATCTGAGCCAGACGACTAATTTATGGACGGTCTTATATATATATTAATTTTAACTACGCTCAAAGATACTATCTGTTTTTCTTTTAATTCTTTAATTCACATTTTATGATGGATCCTATTTTTTTCAGGCTCGTGCGTGGCTCTTGAACATAGGATTCTCCTTGGCTTTTGGAGCCATGTTTATCAAAACCTGGCGAGTATACAAGATTTACACAAACATACGTTTCAAAGTCGGTGTAAGTGAATCAAATTTAAAAATTGCTAGAAAAAAAAACTTAAAAAATATATTGGAACAAAGCAATTATTGAATTCGGTTTCGTATGATCTGAAGAATTGCGCTGATCTCGTAATTCTTCAAATCCTAATCATCCTCAACCAATAATTGCTTACCGTACTTATTCGATTAAGCGCCCAACCTCGAATAAGCGCCCATCCTGTAGGGATGAAAAGTTAACAAGCAACTGGCCTCGAATAAGAACCCATCCCACCCGCCACCATCTCCCCCCCAAAAACTGAAGTGGACAAGATAGTTGTTTATTATTTCCCTACTGCCATATACTAATCGTCGACTGACCCATTTGCAGACGTTACGCTGTGAAAAATCGACGAAGCAACACGAGAGAGTTCGCTTATTGACCTCACTGACAATGAGATAGAAATTGACTAGGTTCTATTAGGAGACTTCCCTGAGGACAAAGTTCTTAGTCGTTTTTAAATAAACTGAAATAAACGGTTAAAAATTCTGCTTTGCCACATCTTCACGTTTTGTTATTATTTACTGTTTTGCTGGAAAATTAACTTAGTACTTGCTAAAATAACGAAAATTTAAGAAGCGCTCACTCTGAAGGCCCAGGAATTTTATAAGCGCAATAAACACAGTATCCTTAGTTCAAATCATAAATAAGTGCATTCTTTCCGCTATACAATGGAAGATGTTTGACTTGCTAACATCTAAAATGTTCGAAATTTATCAGTTGGGATTGTCTGATTGGCGGATTCTGGCTATGGTATTTGGGATCGTTGTCATTGACGTGGTGCTGTTAGTGGCTTGGGAACTTACAGACCCGCTCCAACATGAAGAAGTAGTCGTGGACAAGAAGGTTAGTGGACAGATTACAACCTGCTCCAACAAAAATTTTTCAGCGTATATCTTATACGGTATTAGCACTTGTCGAGAGGTGCTTGTAATGCTGATTTCAGGTTTATGAAATTGCTCTATTCATGTGCTTCGAATTTTTACCGTATGATTTCATGTGGTGCGCGTATATGGCCACATTCACAAAATGTTATATTTCTGTAATCTTTGGAGGAAAATTCAACTGAACTTTGAAGCTTCCAAATAACAGTCAGTAACTATAAACACTATTCACGATCTGAAATAACGCGTACGTGCTCTCCCGGCGAAGTGACCTGGTCCTTGGTATTGATGATTAATACTTGTATTTTCGGTTTTCATTGCAGAATGATCCAGGGGATCACCTCAAAATGATAATATCTACAATAAATACATGTACAGGGGAAAATGTGGAAATGTGGCTGGCATTGATTTATGTCAGTAAGGGAATTCTTTTGCTTTATGGGCTGTTCCTCGCTTATGAGACCAGAAATGTCGTGTATGCGCATTTGAACGACTCGCGAATCATTGGAATTTGTGTGTACAACGTCGTTTTGCTGTCCACTGTTGGGGCGTTCTTGGCTCTAATTTTGAAGAACGAACACTATGTAGAGTTATACTCCGCACTAAGTGTGTGTATATCTTTCCCAGCTGCAACCACTATATCGCTGATCTTCATACCAAAGGTAAAACCTGATTTATTTGGCCATTTTCAACAGATAATTTCATTACGATTGTCACGGATTTAAACACTCGAAGGTCGCATCGTCATGGAATCACTTGTATTCATCTGACATATCACTCCTCGTATTAAATTTATACAGCCGCCAGGCTGCCTCGTTTCCAGGCGCCGCCTGCACTACTGTTGCAGAGCATCAATGATAGGAAAAATCTATCCTTCCCATGACACAACGTAGGCCATTTAAGCGCAAGGAAGGACGCCTGGAGTCGAGGCAGGCCGCCCGACGAGTTCAGTTAGTAGAAACCGGCCAGCTGAAATCCCGATCTCACCGTCCAGCGTCTTTTTAAGGTGGATTTTTACCCACATTCGTGCGCACGTAAATTTCACGCGCTCAAATAAAATAGAAATGTGTGGAAGGTCAGGCGTAAACGTTAAAGTTAATTGAACTTCACCTAAACGATTACGCGCAGCCTTTCATACGTCGCCTATCTATATATTTTATCTACACACGTAAAAATTGCACGATTGTGGACTGATCCACCCTTAGGCTGCAGACTACCTTGTACTTCCTGTGCGTGACATTTGATGTGCACATTACTACTACAGTAATGATATTCAAAAAGAGTTGTCGGTAGACCAAAAGAAATGCAATGCAACTCATTATGTTAGCAAGATTCCCCGCCAGTATTTCAGCGGGCTAAGCGTGCACGCAACGCCGTTACAGGTATTAACAAAATCGGGATATTCCCCAACAGGGTTCTTCAATCCCGTAATCTCGACCCAAAATTTCGTGCAATCCCTTAAACCTGATGGTGTTTTCGTCATCGCACCTCCAATCCCGAAACTCGCCCTGATTTTGCTTTAAAATCCCGAATCCCGAGCTTCAAATAAGGGAAATCCCGGATCCCGAGCTCCATATAAGCAAAATCCCGGATCCCAACTTTCATATAAGGGAAATCCCGGATCCCGACTTTCATATAAGGGAAATCCCGGATCCCGAGCTGGAAAAAAGAGAAATCCAGAATCCCAGCTTCAATTTAGGGAAATCCTGAATCCCAAAAAACCCACTGGGGAGCCTCAACTGGTTAAACAACACTGTTACCATCTAATTATTCATTGGAATCGTAAATTTTTCTTTATAGCTGATACATCGCCTAAAAGCAAGCTCCCTCGACGGGGAAACCGTCGAGAATCAGAACAGGGCTGGACGCCCTACCCCGCCAGGGTTGTCCTCACTACAAGGTGCAAATCTAGGCATTGAAATTAAGGTTCTTGGTCGCCAGTAGCTAGAGAAAATATTCAGAAAGAGAGAGAAATTTTAAGCTTATTTGTTGGTGCAAGAGATCATAATAGGACTATTATGGCTCTTGGTTGGTGTTATCCTTTTAATTACCCGGGTTGTTTCTAAACCCGAGGAAGCGCGGTTTTGCTTACTTTTTTAGTGACTGTTAATTGTTTGCTTGTAGGGAGGAAGATCCTAGAAGGCGTGTCATTCTAGCGCCATATATTTTCTCCTTTTAGTTAACTGGATGCAAAAAGTTGTAGTTGTCCTTACGGCTGCGAGAAGAGGCTGCATTTTGCGGTGTCGTGGTGAACTGGCGTGCGAAAAGTACTTTTCGCTGGCCAGAATGTAGCCTCTGCTCGCAGGGTAACTAAGATACCCCGCAAACGATCCTTTAGTTCTATAGAAAAAAACAAACCTGATTGCCGGGATTTCGACCGCCAAGGATCGACAATTTGTCAGTCATTACAACTTTCAAGCGTGCAAGGCCAGTAACCTAGCGACGCAGCGGAAAGCTGAGAGACCAATAGTCCATTTTACCGTTACACTAGGTGAAAACGAGGCTGGTGTTGACCGTTTATTGATACAACCCTTCTCCTTTATTATCGTAATCATGTTGTTCTTATGCTATTTAGTATTTTATAGCAAAATTGATAAAAAAAGGAAGGAGGTTTGTATCAACATAAGCTCAAACTCAGCCTCACATTCACTCAGAGGCTAGGGTTCTTAGCTCTGTAAAATGGTTTATTGATGAACACCAATTTCCTTAAGTCAAATCCAGCCGGATATTTAACAATTATTCTTCGAGCCCAAATGGGCTATTGACTCAGAGGCCATGAGGGCGAGAGGAATAATTGTTTTAGTAATATCCAACTAGTTGGTCAAAAATATCGAGACAAAACAACTTTAACTAGCAAAACGCGATTCAGCCGCCATTAGTTTTGTTCTCATAGCCGGCGCTTTTCGCTACTAGTGGGCTATAACATACAGCCTAGTAGTAGCTCAACCAATCAGAACGCAGCATTGATAATAGACCAGTTCATACATCGATAATAATTTTCCATACAAACTCTTACATTACGCTACCCTGCGAGCATCTCGAGAGAGGCTGAGTCGTAAACAAGCCAACTATGCGAATGACAGCAACGCGAACGATTCTGCACATCCTAAAAGCCACGCCGTAAAGAAACTTCTGCTCGCAGGATAACATTACGCTCAGACTACCTGTCAGAGAAGGCAAATAATTAAGAACCTTAAGCACAACATCGTTATTTCACTTAAGAGGACATGGGACCTTTCTCTCTCAACAAGAGGGAATGCTCTCGATAAATAGAGAAAGAATTGTCTAGTCCGACAAAATAATTTTAGATAATTATTGCGTAAGTTAAGAGCTACATCTTTTTATTTAGGAAAAGCATGCAGTGTAAATTGAGGTTGGATTCATTTTTACGTATTTAAGAACGTAGCCTATGTTCAGAATTTTAAAAAAAATCTTCTGACCTTATCCAATCTATGTAAGTTTGTTTTAAACGTTTTGGGAGAATTTGTTAAAAAATTAAAATAGCCTTTGTAAGCCAGTGTGAGCTTCCACTCATTCTTTAAACGTTTTCCTTCTTTGGGTGGTGGGGGTGAAGAAGGAAACAGATTGTGATTCACTTACCAACACGGGAGTTTGATAGCGTGCATTGCTGGCGTATTTTTTTCCTTTGTTTTCACTACAATAAAAAACAGCGCCAAATGAATGGCCAAATGTCTAAAGAATTTTGCTCGAGATTGTAGCGATGTAAAATGGAATGAATAATCTGAGCAGATATTCTATTTTTACTCTTAACCCTGCTTCAATAGAACCAAAAAAACTTCTCAGTTACAAAAAGAGAAGCTTTTCATTCACAGAAGTTCCATGAATTATCCGAACCACGCGAAGAGTGCAGAGTTGACTAACCCTTGGGTAAGAAAACATCCCATCGAAATTTGCCGATATCTGTGCGCATAGCCGATGAAGCGTCCAACGTTTCCTCTCGATAGCTCTATTATATTAATCTTTACCGGGACTGCGAGTAGTCTCTTATTTTTCTTTTAAGGCACAGTAGATGGAGAGTATGCGTGAGGTGAGAGCGACGAAGCCGCGAGGAACGAGTGCGGAAGCCCGAGCGCAAAAAAAATTGCTCTCAGCGCTCCAATCTCTCCTCCCATCAATTTGCACAATTTAACCTTTTCACTAGCGTGGCGTGTGGCTCTGAGGAAAAAAAGCCAGGACGACCGCTTGCGATCTAAACTTTGCCTGTTGATATGGACTGAAAAGGTTGCCCTTTCCTATACCTTCTATTGACAAAATTAATGGTGCCCCATTCACATACCTTGTTAAGAACGTTGCATCCCTTTTAACTGCTGTAAATGCGTTGTCTTCAAAGTATGAAAAATTCACAAAACTAGGAAATTTTCTCGACTTTTTCACAGCCGTAAATTCTTCTGTTAGCCCTTTAAGGTCTTTTTACAGAAGGAAATGACAGTTTTCCCTCCCCTTTTATACACTTCAACTAGTGAAATCCCTGGCATTTCATAACCTGTGGACCGACGGGTACCTCTTTCGAGCGGAGCCTTCCCCAACTCCTCTAATGGATAGCCATTGAATAGAGCAAATGGAAGCGTTTGCTCGTCTCGATGCAGTTGACATAAAAACAGCAAAGTGGCCGGTTGATGATCAAGGCACCTGCTCTATATATAAATGAAGTTGTGCTTATAAAGCTAATGTGGCAAAAGAGTTTTCTTCTCTATAGGGGGATCCACACTTGGGGCACGAGAACGAGTACCAGGGTACCGGCATAAAATGGTGTTGTTTTCACACCTTATCTGATATGGGATTGTGTACATAGTTGCTCCATTTCTACCCGTCAGAAGCCATTTTGAAGCAGGAGCTTAGCAACGAGTACAAAGCAGTGGAGTGCCTCAGAACTAACAAAAACAATGTGCACACAGGGACCCGGAGCCCACTTTCGTGTCCGAGGACAAGGTCGTTGTTACCGACACCGTTCCCGAATTCTAACGTGGGTACTTAAAAAAAGGGTTTGTTGTTTGTTCCGTTTGTGACCGTGACTCGCGTCGGCGCCGTTCCAAGGCATCAAGGATGAACGCTGCCTATAACTCATGATCAGTTCTCAGGAACTGACGCGGTTGCTGCTTCTCAAGTAACCAAATAATACTTCGTCATAAAACCATAATGTCGAAAAAAACTAAGGAGTTTTCTTTGAAAAATAAAGACAAAAGCGAAGACTAACTAACAGTACTCTGATGAACGTTTGTTGTAATGAGCTAGGAGAAAAGTGTAAGCAACTCAATTTATTACCAGACAAAAGATAAAAATAGCGCATTATTGCTTGTTGATGACAGTGGAGACGCGGGGAGGGGGGTGTGGTCTTATAAAAACTGACAAGGTCTTGCTACCTGTGATTTAAGATCATCGTTTCAATCAGACGATCGCGTCATTAGGCAGGATCACGTTCAGCCGTTTGCGTTGCCTCCTTTATTTTTCCTTTTCTTCCTTAGCCAATCATCGAAATGAAAAGGGAAGGGGAAGCAAAAGAATCCACTCTTTTGTTCTAAAAGAGTAGGAAACGTAGACCAATGTGGTGTGGTCCATTTCTCATTGGAGTTGATGGGGGTGGGGGGGGGGGGGGGCTTTTATGGGCCGGAGTAGTTGCGCTGACCCTGTTGAGAACTGGCGAATCTAAATAAAATGAAATGAATTGAAATAATAGAATTTCTGTGAAAGTAGGGAAATTTAGCATGGACGAAGGCGACAGCAGCGAGGACGTTACTTTAAAAATAAATTCTCGTTTGTTCACACTTTGTCGCGTTTATTCCAGTTCGCTATTAAATATAGCAGGCTTGTTAGTATGGATATCAGACGTCAAGAGAGTTGTCAAATATCAGTGCTCCAACTTCCTTTTTTTTGACAATAATGCTACACCTGAGCAATCATATAGCTATTTCGCAATCAAGAAACCATGTTACTGTGGGATGATTCAATTTTTACGCATATTCACTATTCGGACGGACGAAATTGCTGCACTAAGCGTCGCTTTGTATTCATGAATAAATCGTTTTTTACAGAACGATCACTGATAAAAACACAACGTTTCGAGAACTGGAAGCAAGTGTAAATTTTAAACTAATAGTATGTTAATATGAGTCCGAGTGAACGAATGTGAAATAAATATCAATAATTAGGTAACAATGACAAAAAAACAATGAGCCACTGAAGCGTGGACAAATCAGATGAAAGTCTTCAGTAAGTCTTTTGGACTACTTTAACTTCTTGTAACGACTCGTATAACAAGTTGCGGTCAGCCCGTCTACGCTGAACTAAGGAACCTAATATCTATTTCACCAGAGTGCTTGGTTTCTTTTTTACGATTCAGTCTTACAATTCTGCATTTGCTTCGATTGGTATCAATATAGCGTGCAATATTGTGGCCACGGGTCAGTTAATGCAGGCACTGCCTAGATGAACGCTCATGAGGAAGTAAATTGACCATGGATCTAACAAGGCGGAATGCAAGAGGACCAAGAGGTCAGTGATTGAATATTGCTTTCAGAAAAAGCAGACAATATCAAAGTCGTTAGTAACTATTAGTAAATGATAGGATGTATTCATATTAATTTAATACTTCCCACGACTGCAGGTTGGAAAATTGTTGTTCTTTTACCAGACAATGACACCCATGACTACATGGGAGAATGGCACCGTCATGCAATCATGTAAATATTCAAGGAAACCAATACTGATTGAAACTTTTAGCTACCAAACTGTTAGCAGCTTAGTAGACAGGAGAAGATAGATGGCAATATCTACATTCCAGCAATTAAAATTCCGAAGTAATTCAGACATGGTATTGTAGCTGTGTGGCTTTACTAAGTGTTTCTTAGACATTTAATGCACTTTTAATTGCATGACTCCACAAAAAAACGGGCGTAAGTTGAAGAAGTCAGCGACAAGTAGTCGATGAATGCATAATTAGCGTCTTGTGGTTTGGTCTTGTCGGTGCAGACAATATTTAACCAATGAAACCTTGGCATTTGTTACTGAGTCATCATTACAGCGTCAAGCTGGGGTATGGAATGGTCATATGTCCGCTTATATAACCTACTTTTATTTCAATCACCGCTACTGCTATACCGCCGGTTAACAGATCTTTAAGGCGGTCTGGTAGTCACTAATAATATCAGAATTTAAACAATCAAACTTTGTTGCAACAAGTAAAAGACTGAAGGCGCTTTTTAAAAAAGCCCTCCTGATATCGGCCCAAATAGCTTTATCAAGCTGCTCGTGTTTAATTTTGACGTAGCCTGTTCCAGGCTCCGAGATAGTCGGGTCCGCTGAATTGAGAAAGCGAAAACACGAAAACAAAACGGAAGGAAACTGGGAGAGCGGGGGCTGCTCCCTTCGTTTTTCTTTTCCCGCCCCGTCAACTTTTCGCGTGCCTTTTTCTTTCGCGTCTACCCCACTATCTGAGAGCGTGGAACAGGTTAGTTTTGACGCAGCCTAGTTTTTGGTATATATACTGTATCCACGCCAATAAAAATGATCATGGCAAGTAAATAAAGAAATTACCACAACGAAAAAACTAATAAGGTCTGGAAATCTAGAACATTGGAAGCAGATTCTGTACTGTGTTTTGTCTGCCACTGTGGCACTGATCAGCGTACAGACATGTTCTATGTCCTTTGCTTAACCGATATGGCACTTGTCTGGCCATGGGCAGTCTTTGAAAAGGCTCCCCTGGTAGACCATTATGGAGCAGGGAGGTAATAGTGTAGCTTAAGACACTTTTCAAACCGGACTCTTTATTTTCTCTGCGAGACATCAACTTGACACTTGGACTCTTGCCCCCCAGAAGACACGTGGTATGACGTGATTCTGTGGGTGTTAGGAGTTCTGGGTCAGGGCTAAAATCAGAATGCGCGGATATTTTTTCATTAGAGCCTGATCTCTGGTTGTTACGCCACCCTGACGAGCCCCAAAGAGGGCGAAACAGCTGTCTATGGCTACAATCCCGCTCTGTTTTGGGTTCTTTCGGTGTCGCGTTGATGTCTTGTATAGAGTTAATTTTCACGTAGTACGATCAGCATTGCAGTATTCTGCTTGCAGAATTTAATATGTCAATCCTGATGCAGCCTCTTGGATGCAACAGATTGGAACACGTTGTTAAGTTAAAGTTTGGGTAACTCATTGCTCGCCCTAGCGCGTCTTCCACGCGCGTTTCTCCCACTTGGCTTTATGGATGGTGTACTTGTTACTTCGGCTCTTGTCTTAAACTACGCAGGCTACTGTACAGTTAGATTAAGCATTCCTTGTGCTCTGTGAAATATAATGTTGATGGAACTATCAGAGTTTGAATAACAGTGTTGGATGATTAGGAAGGAAGGATTTGAGCTGCGATGCCTATCACAATGATTGGCTAGTTACTCAGATCAGATCGGGCCTCGTAACATGTAAGAATCGACAACCTTGTCCCCAGGGCTTTTCCAACTTTCTAAGCCGGATAAGCCCTGGGCATGAGTTTGAATCCACAGAACCTCCTCATGTTCAGTGTTTGCCAGTTCCTTTGATCGGTTGAAAACCGTCAGTTCGGGCGTACGGTCACGTGATTACCAAATTTTCTCGGGTGGGTAGGTTACTTCATTTTCTTACCCATGGTGCTCCGCTGCGCGCGCTCCGCTACAGGAGCCGATTACTGTTTTTAGTATAAATTTCAGCGTCAGATTCAGAGAGTAATTGCTTAGTTCATTACATTACTCAAGTAAATAGAGAAATTTGACTGAATTAGATCACCTTGCCCTCGACAAGAAAACGTATTTTTCTTTAAAAACAATCAGATGTTTTCTCAGAACATACCGCAGAGTGATTTAAAAACAAAATCTGTATTAAATAAATCAAACGTTAACTTAGCGGCTGTAAAACTGAACTTGTATGTAAACACGATTCTGTTTGATGTTTAGTTTAAATGGTTATATTTTCCGTTTTTTTTTTTTAATACTTGTTGGAGATGAAATATAAATATATATTAAACAGTTAAATGACAGGCATTTCATTATACTTGCTACATTTCTACTATCACTTCGCCACCTGTGATATCCAAAACTAGGGTGACGTCTTGTCACGGAGCCGTCGCTCAACTGACCTTCATTTTGTTATTTTTTTAAATTTATTCGCCATACGTTTTTCTGTGTTTAAAGTAAGAGCATTATTTTATTGTAAGAACTGTTTTTCCACGCTTGTCTAGGTTTCAGAACAAAAGGTGCTCGTCTGGGCGGGAGGATCATTGTTCTGTTTCACAAGAGCGGGGAACACAGAAATTTCTATTTCGTTTGGAGGCGATTCTCATCCAGATAGAACGAGGTTTGCTTTGAGGTACGTATCATATTGGAAAAATATGAAATGAATTGTGAAATGGTCAAAGTATCAATCAAGACTGATTCAATTCGTCTAACATTGTCATTGATTCTAAAAGAAACCAATCGCGCCAGCTTCCAAGTTTAATTTGTGCTCACTTCAGTGACTGCTGCTTCACTCAGTCACGTTTCATAGTTTTATTCTATTTAGTTTTTCTTGCTTTCTTTGGGTTTCTTTTTGTAGATTTCAGGACGTTTGGTCCATTTAATCACCTGCGCAATTAGTTCAGCTGTTCGGCGATTTATATAACAATCTAGAGTTCTTACTGCTGCCTGCCTTCCAGGCAGCCGTTGTCGTTAAATTAAGGAAAATGTTTCTCTCCCTCCATCCTTTCCTCCCCTCTAAAGGTTGCTAGTCGCAGATGCCCGTAGATTTTTCCTCTATGAAGAATTTTTATCAATCCATCTACCTTGACTCATACGATGAATAAAGTAAAGTCTGGCATTTATACTAGGATCGTGAGTTCGGTCATTTAAAACAAATACGACTGGGTGACTGTAAAAAGATCTGATCCCAGCTTTTGTTTTCATAAAATTTCAGTAACCTTTCGCCCTTTAGCGGCTCTAAATCATCTGTGCCAAGGGTTATCAAAAAATAAACTTATGTAGTATTTACTCTTTATCACGCCAACATTTGTAAAAAAATATTTATGACTGTTGCAAAATAAGAAGAAGATCTCCATTTCGTCTCCTACTACCAAAGAAAACATTTTGATATTCAACACTGAATGACTGACGCGACTGAAATCCTTTGAGAGGCAAACAGCCGTAACGACCAAAGCGACTGTTTTAATTGATCAACACTTCGTTAAGATTTCTCTTTAATATACTGAATATATCCTTAGTTTTAATAGTCAATAGTGTGAGGTGTAAACATTTGTCGGCGAACCAAGAGCGCTGTCAGCAACAAAAAGTACCAGGCTTAGAGTAAGCATATACGATGACTTTATTTTATTCCGTTTGTAACTGAGCTAAAGCCAGCCGTAAGTGATTACGGATGATGAAGAAAATAGTCCCGACTATTTTAGTACTGACACTGTATTGACTGTGAGGATCAAAATGTCTTTACACCTACCTTCTATTTTTTGGCGATAATAATAAAAACCTAAGGATTTATATAATAATGAACAGAACTACTAAATGCTTTTGATACGGTTCGGTAGACGAGCAAAAAATTAAAGAATTCTACTCGTTTATTAAACATTACGTCGGTCATGGTCGAATTCACTTTTAACTGGCAAACGTTCGAAACTTAGTTATAAAAATAAGATGACGTCACGCCCTTAATGCCCTCTGCTGATCTGCAGTGATCTCCTGACTGAAAGGCTACCACTCGCATCAGGTGCATAAAGAGATTTTAGCTGGACGAATGAAAAGTGACAGACTAAACTGACGAGAAATTATCTATCTAGTAATTTATTTTATCTCTTATAATTGTTCTGTTGTGTTCAGTTCTGTCTTTATTTTCAACCATGACCGTAACAAAATGACACAGACATCATCTTGTTATCTATTGATCGGTTACAAAAGATCGATCAAAGCTAACCAAGCCAAAAAAGAAGATACATGGATATGCTGAATGCCGGCATAAATGTTAATTTAATAATTATTTCTTAATAATTTGCTGTTTAATTTACCTCCCTTCCCCGCGGTTTATCAGTATTATTAGGTAGATTTTTGCAACTCTCTTGTATGGCTTTGATTTTAATTAAACAGAGTTACACATAAGACCAATTTGAAAGGAACTCAATTGTTTAACAATATTTACAAATTTCGATCATTTCAAACAATTAATGCGAAACTTGCTTTAGGCTATGCAGGAGCTTCAGTCCTCCTGTTTTGTACCGTTCTGGTCCATGTCTGGTCCTATGTGTATGTTTTCAATTATTTATCTTTTGCTTAGGCAAAAGAAGCTATAAACTTTTTATTGTGGGTGTGGTTTGAAAAATGTACAGTCGATTTAAGTATGAGCTCATTCTTAATTTTTTGAATAACTTGAAAAACTGAATAATCTCCCCAGAACCGCCTTCCTTATTTTGCTTCAAAGCTCTTCAAGCAGGAGCCCTAAAAAGGAGAATAATGAGTTACAAAAAGTTTTAAAATCCCTTCAAAGTAGTACTTTAAAACGAAAGGGGCAGCTATAAAATAAAAGATTCATAAGGGGAAATTGTGTTTGTGTTGACTACACCTAAGTCGATTTTGTGACGCGCGCCTCTGCATGCGTCAAACGGCGGGAAAATGACGCGCTTCCGCACTTTGAATGTCGTGTTCAAAAATGCTCCCCTTTTTGCAACTTTTTTGAAATCACGACTTACTCAACGGGGAAAAAGTTCTCTCATCACGGATCAGAAATCAGCATTTTTTCCAAGTCAAACTTCATAACAATAATTCTCCATCGTGGAAGTGTAAACCGGCTTAGCGCGGATTAGAGTGAGAGCAGGACTGTTTAATAAGATTGCACTCTCAAGTGATCGGTGTAACTAACTCGTTTCCGAAATCAGTTCGGCATATTGCAGGGTATAACGCCGTCTTCCGTGTTGTGGGCAACTATCTGTACAAGGGGAAAAAACGAAAAATGAAAAAATCACGGTACTTTTGTTTTAAACGATACAATTTTACTTGTGGTACTGAATACAACAAAATCCGTCGCACAATTGCTTTGGAGCCCAAGTCGAAGCTTAAACAAAGACCTACATGAAAGCCCACTAACAATATTTACAATAGAAATAAAAGGAAAAAGAGCAAAACCTTTAGAATTTCTTTGTTTCAGCAGGATTTGCCATGGAAACCAAAATCCTTTTGTCCGGCGATGGAAGAGTTCAATTAGCAGAAGAGCTGTGATTGGTTAACCGAACAAGGGAGAAAGCGATGCGGACAATTATTTAATTAAGATCAAACTGCGTGGGCTCGTGGTTCAAATGACGTAAAATTTACTTTCTGCGAGCATAGCTGTTCCACATTAATGATTTATGAAGCGATTGATGTAAGCGTCAAGCATTGATAACAGACCTTTTGTTTAAGCACGACACTCATTTAAATTATTCGCCCCTGTTGATTTGAAATGCTTTCACAGAAGTAGGCCGGCTGTGATATTTACCCCGCCAGTGTTTTGGGCTCGCCCGGCCGATTTCTGGACAAGGTGAATAGTTACA
The DNA here is from genome assembly GCF_958299795.1 of Porites lutea. Taxonomy (NCBI): domain Eukaryota; kingdom Metazoa; phylum Cnidaria; class Anthozoa; order Scleractinia; family Poritidae; genus Porites; species Porites lutea. The sequence goes on along the minus strand of NC_133202.1, from coordinate 44,007,245 downwards.
AATCTAGAGTTTTTCCTCTAGATTACCACTGGTTTCAATTTTCTCCACAACAGGAAGCCAAGAGGCCCACCCCGGCAGATTTCAAGCTGTAAGCGAACAAGATGCCGAGCACAAGAAATAGAAGTCGGTTATCAGAACAGTCAACCAGTAAGTTTGCAACAAATGACTTTGTCAAAAAAACTTGCCCACCAAGAGAAAAAAAGTGCAAGCTTAAATCGAAGAAATTGCTGCTCAAGAAATTTACAGCTCAGTCTGACGAGGTGGAGGAAGGTATGTTTTGAAATTATTATCATTTACTGTCATGACACAATTAAAACATTTTCGCTGATTTATTCAATGGAATCTAACAAGAATGACGAATACTTAACGGTAGAAAATTCGAAGCTCTTTGCGAAGTGTAACTTCCTCTAATGCCTCGACGGTAAAAACCGCGCAATCTTGAAGATAAAATCGTTAAGAGGTTCTCAATTAGCCAAGAGTACCGGTATTCCGTCAAGGTAACCGAGGTTTCTTTATCTAGTTTTTGTATATAGTTATTTTATAAGGTCTAGTCAGTCGCCGTTACGTCACTATAATTGTAAGCCAGAGCAAAACAGGCGAACACTGCCTGCTTTCTTGAACGAGAACGCTTCCATGACTGACTATCATTAGCCCAAAGGTTGTACTGTTAATAAAAGGCTATGTGAACCGCACATAATCCCAATAATTGTCCCGATAATTGACCTCAAGAGATCTACTGCTTAGTGACTGAAATTCCTTTGCACGAAAAGTTCTTACCATTGTAGAACGCATCGCTTGGTTGGGTCCATACAGTGATGTTAAGACAGTACTTACCGTCTGCGAATACTTTTGGGGTCAAATTTACAACGGAACAAGAAAGCGTGAAGATAAAAGCGGTCATTTCGTCCGTGAACTGGGGCACGAGACGAGAATTGCTCATAGAGATTGATACTGTACCGCTTCGTTCAATTGCATTTTATACCTGAGAGCCGAAGGATTATCTGTCATTGCTGAAGGGTTTTACAATAAATGACCCATCATTGTCTTGACTTAGTATTGGAACCGTTTACGGACCTACGGTTGCATTAAATGAGCAAGTACTTTTACAAAAAATTCAGTTCGTTCACGAAACCTGGAAAGATGGTTAGGTCACGACGCTTCAAGAAGAACAAGGAAAATGAAGCCTGTGAGTTGTAAGAAGGAGGAATGGTAGAGCAGTTTTACTTGTTTCCGCCTTTGTTGACAGATTTCTTGTTGTGTTCCTTTGCAGACGTTGAATTGATGATTGGAGAAACTAAGTCTAGAATAGCCAACTGCAATTCAGCCGTTTCAAAAAGCAAGAAAGAGCAACTCACGGAAACACTTCGGTGGTGAGATTTTTTTATATTTTTTTTTTTATTAGGCTTCTGGGTGCAAATTCGCGCCTACAGCGTTTCGAGGCCTTTTAAGTGCCGCTCGAAAGATTACAATTTGCACCTCAAATCCTACTAATTTGGCGAGTGATTAGGAATTAGAACCGTTTTCTGTCTGACAATGACAGTTACTTGGAGAGTGTAAAAGTGGAAGAAAGTTGGAAAAAAGCTCTAAAGATAACTCTGAATTTCCCCCAAAAAAATAATAATAAAAGAAAAGAAATGCATATATTAAACGTAAACCTGGTCATTCATTCGAAAAATTACTGCAATTTTAAACAGAATCAGCCGGGAATTTGAAAATTAATTATGTCAGAGATCTTATGTCATCATGTCCTCGTACTTTTTTGGGCTTGTGTTTTTTGTCAACACAATGTTAAATCTCTTTCCCAAGTCCTTTTTTCCGCAAAGATACTTTAGAAAACCCGAATAAACCCATCAAAGTTTTGAGACCGCAAAAAAAGTTGTAAAGAAACCGTAATGGATACCAGCATACGATATTCTTTTAGACTTCACACGTATTGGAAACTCTTTTCTAACGGTGTCCGGAAATTCGGCGGAAGATACAATTCAGGGGAGCACAATAGAACACCAGATAATTTAGCCGAAATAACAGCTTGAACATTAAACAAAACCACCTAGGTCTTTCATTACATCTTTTACATTTATTGACCGTGCGTACCTGCTAATTACCTTTCTGGAAATCATATATTCACTCGAAGAGTCTATTTTGGTCTTTATAGAAAACCTAAGCTTGGCAGCTGTCAAATTAAGTCAACTTTTGTCAGGCGTAAAATAAATGAATTTTTTTCTCTTCTTAACAGTGAGAAAGGTGAAATGTAAACAGTATTTGAAAGAGCGCGCAGCCCTTACATTGTATGACGTTCATTGATCGCAACACAAAAGGCTACATCTTGCCGTATAGACTTGTTTGACGCACTTGACGGTAGTGATATCTACTAGTATCAACCTCCCAGAAAGTATGAGAATAATGAATCTAATTTTATCCCCTTGAATGTTTTTGGGTTTTTATCAGTTTTTGATGTACTTCCTTTTAGTAGGAATGTTTTTAAAAATCTATTAAGAAAAATACCATTAGAGAGCTCAAATTTCATCGCCGTTATTAATGGTCTGAAATGCTTCGCGTCTTTTCGAAAAAAAATGACTTGGTCCAACACGATTTTTGTATAGTTATGTCGCAAGAAATAGCATTTTTGCAACTGATTATCGCCTAAAGCTTTTGAAGAAGAAGTTGAAAAGCTGATGACAAGTCTAATTTGCACTCTACTAATCTGCTGACATCTTGAATGACTAGTCAGTTAGCCCCCTAAAAGAACTTTTTCTTTGAGTTTACTAGAGAAAACGTAAACCGCCGGCTAACTTGTACGTGACGATTTTATTGCCTCGTCAAATCTCTTTGAAATTTGTCCGGAAAAGTGTCAAGATCTCAAGTTTTAAGATTTAACGCAATGCGGTAACCCTGTTAAATTTTGCGGTTTGCGAATTGTCTACATTTGAGGTCACCTTAAAAAGGGACCGGAAACCGCGATTCAACCCCTTCGCGGGGCATAAATTGGACACTTAATGTTAATTACTGTTCGGCAGTTTTGCTTAACACGAAAACGTGGAAAGTGATTTCATCTTACAATCACCTTAGAACGGTTTACCCCAATAAAAAATACCTATGCTTTTTTCGTAATTAGCAGTTACTTTTATGTGGTTTCTTGCTTGATAATAACGGTAGAATCCAAAAAAAAAGGGACACGCTCGTATGGTCAGTTCCACTAGGCGGTCTGAATATTGTGCAGCGGTTTGAGCCGGTTTTTTTTTTTTGCAGTGTAAGGTTACAGATCACCTGAGTTTCGGTGCATTAAATGCCTTTACAATTAATTCAATATTTCAGAGAAGAAAAACTCTTTACTTCAAATTAAGTGCGCTATTACCTAATCATTCTAAGAAATTCGAAAACACTACGAAATGTCAAGAGTTTTATGCTCAGACGCTATTTGTCATTGAACTTAGATGCAATGAAGAAGTCGTCAAAAATAAGCAAACGGCTGAAACTTAGCCAAACGGTGCTGATCATCTCTAGTTTGCATATAGTAACACACCTTCGGCTTGACGCTCTTATTTTACCTGAAAATGTTGTCTAGAGGCCGTAACGGGTATGCAATGGGTTTCACAGGGGAAAATAAAAAAGTGAAAAAATGACGGTTCATGTGGGTCGCTTGGCTCCTCGGCTAGGCTCGTGATCGGAACTGAGAACATTAAACTCGCTCAATCATCTGACGGAACGTTTCACCTAGCAGCCTTCATGAATTCAAATTCTTTGTTAGTGTTCAATCTGAAGCTTTAAGGGCTTTCCAGTTCAAGAAATGTTAAGAAAAGGGGTTTTGAAATGAAAGAAAATGGGTGAGAAAGCTACAATGTATTCACATAAACTCGTTAAGGGCGAAAGCAGGTTCAGGGTTATCTAATGAAAAGACGGTATATAAGTATGGTGTCAGACTTTCGCGTCACAGTGTAATTTTTCATCAAGTAGGTCGTTTCAAATCTTACCCGTTTCCATAATTTTGATTAAACCCTCCCCATTTTTTGTTCATATAACTATTAAAAAAATCTTAAAGGACTGCAACCTAAATGCGCATCACCCGTTTACATCAAAAGAAATCTCGGCGAGACTTAAAAGGAAAACTACCAAATATTCTAAGAGCAAGGTATCCGACCGAGATAGACCCTTAACTTCCGTCTGAAGCTGTCTTTTTTGTCACGTCTTAAACGTTACCTCCATCAGTTTAATTTTTCTGGTGTTCGCACTAATAAGGAGCTTTACTTGCCATTTAGTTATCCTCTATCTAAATGCGTACATTTTCAGATCTCTTTATATCATTTTTTTCAAGTCATTAAGAGTGGTTAACCCTCTATGTCTTAATAAGCTGATCTAATTCTCCTCAGGTTGGAAGAGAACTATGTTATGTGTGAAGGAGTTTGCCTTCCTCGGTGCATTCTTTACGCTCACTATCTGGACTTCTGCCGACGACATAACGTAGATGCCGCCTGTGCGGCTACGTTCGGAAAGGTACCAGTGCCTCTTTTTCTTTATAAATTATGAGTGACGCTTGAAACCGAAGATTTTAGTCGGCATGATGTTCACACGCAGGCTGGTGAACTGTCCCCCCGCTATACATACTCTCCATTGTATCAGTTTTGGGCGTTCCTGAGGTCTTCGGGACTTATTAATATAAAAAAAACTGAAAAACGTTTTTTTCTTAGTTTATTAAAATGGTAGGCACTTTAATTTGTTTTGTTCATCTATAAAACGTTTGCGGTTGTATTTCTTGGAGGTAACGAATGCTATTTTAAGTGCTGGTCTTCGTTAGTTAGATACCAGCTCTCACCAAAGAAACGAGTTTTTAAAATATGCTACAATATCACTTATGCCAATGCGGCAGTGAGTTGAAAAAGAGCAAGTCATTTGGAAACTAGTGAAAACTGTAAATAGCAAACTAATCTTTAACAAGACGGATCTTCTAGATCTCAAAGCTTATCCGCCAGCTTCGAACCGTAAAAAATATAAATGGAATCTTCTTTTCTCTTGACATTTTCTGAAACCAACAATAAATCGAAGTCGAGCTGATGTCTGGCTTCTTCTGTCAACTATCAATTTTTTTTCAAATTTTCAGCAAACAATACTGCTCTTTCCAATTTTATAGTGATCGTACGCCTGAAGGCGACTTATAACAATTCAATTTCTTTTCTTTTCCTTTTTTTTTCATTATTTGTAGACGATACGGCTAAAGTTTCCTCAACTCACAACAAGAAGGCTTGGGACGCGCGGTCACTCCAAGTAAGCTGAAATTATGTTTTAAATCGCTACTGAGATCCAAAATATTTACCTAAACGAGCACTTAACTAAATATACAAAAACAACTGCGTGGGTACCCACACATTCATCAAAATTTTTCTCTTCACAGGTATCACTACTACGGTATTGGAATAAAGGAATCTTCTGCTTATTATCACTCGGTTTACTCAGGGAAAGGTTTAACAAGGTGAGGGAGATAACTTCCTTATTGCCTTCTCGCCATGAAATATTAAGTGATATTTCGATGGCATTCCGTTGCTTGTTCTGAACGGGGTAATTAAACGACCGCCATGGTAGAGTAGGATTTGTTTGCTAAAGAGACAAAGAAAATGTCGTTCTTTTCTTATTGAAAATCCGTAAGGGATATAAACCGGAAGAGGCGGTTGTAAAATGAAGAAGAAGTATATTCAAAGAATCTGACATGCTTAACGAAATTTTCACACCAGATTTTTCACGTTGATTTCAGTCCCAACAATTGTGTTATAATTATTAAGAGTAAGAAAACTTTACACCTCTCAAATCAAGGAAACACCAAATGCAAGCCAATAATAACAATGTGTTACTAAATTTGGAGAGGTTAAAATATATCAGGATATTGTGTAAAGTTAAAGAAAGAAAACATTGACTTTTTCCAATGTTCTGCCCGACTGTTTTAAATACCATACAAAACTGCCATTTTTTGGTGGTAAAATAGATCTTGGTGGGACAAATAGTTAAGTATGAGGTTTTCAATATTTCTGTTTTGTATTTTAAAAAACGGGAAATTATGCGACAATGAAAAAATAAACACATGGTTCAACCAGGATTTTGGGTGATAATTAAGTAAGTTGGTGCTTTATTATTCTTTATAAAGAAAATTTGAACTAATTAAATCAATTGTCTCAGGTCTTCATTCGGTATCGCAGTACATAATTCAAATTTTTTTTTTCTATACTTTACAATCAAAGGTTATTTTAACTCAGCTTCACTAAAGCCAAATGTTTGTAAGTGTCCTTTTCTTAACGACTGTTTTCCTTGTTTCATCATTCGGGGTCATCTTTCAATAAACACCGCAGTGCAGCTCACAAATACAACACAAAATCACGCGATAAGAATAAAAAAAGAAAAGAATGCCTTCAGGATATCTGTCGTTTATTTTTTGTTTTAAAAAGTGAGGGCGAAATTGCGAACGAATAGAAATAAACGCAACACGTTCAAAAACGAAGACCTTATAGGAAGTTTTGAAAAGTGCTCTACAAATAGATTTTATTCGGATAGAGTCAACAATTCTTCGTGATTAAATCAATTAAACGTCGTAGGCTTCGGAGTAAATCGGAGAGGACTGAGCTTTTTGCTTGGAAAATTGTCAACATGTGCCGATGTTTGCGTGACAATGAGTGTTGCTCGCATTTATTTCTAGTATAGACTGAAGTTTTGTGGACCTTTATGCCTTGGCGGATGAAGGAGAGGGGGCTTAGGCCTGGACCCACCGTTAAATTAGGAATAAGCGGGCTGCCATTCCTTGAATATGTCAATCCGCCACTGTGATGATTAAGGTTGTAAAGCCCGGTTTTTTTTGTTCTGGATTTCATAAGAAATTACTTGAGTTCCACCAAGGCAGCATTGTAAGACGTTTTACCGCGAAGCTGTTGGCAAGTAGAGAAAGGAAAAACAAAGACAGCAAGTTTTGTCAACCTCCTTCCCAGGGTCCTCTCCACGTCACGGAGGCCGAGTAGGAGAGGACCCTGGGTACTAGGTTGAAGTTTTGTACGTGTTGAAAATGCGAAATTAAAAAAAAATTTCTGTCTACCTATGATAAACAATGATTACCAAAGTGGAGTGTTTCGAAGCTGCAATTATTTTCAATTGCTTCCCAGTTATGGAATAAATGTTCGAAAAGTTATCAGTGGTATAAAATAATGTTTCAAGCGACTAAAGACGGGCGCACAGTGCCTGTGTCTTAGCCTGTGTCCGGCTGTAGTTCGAGGGCTTTTACCCAGTCCCTTAGCCTCATTATTCCTCGCGGCCATCCAATGCGTTTCGGGTCACGTGGTCCGAGCCAGTTTTTTCTCTAGGCCGCTCGTCTCGGATACGTCACTGAAATGCATTGACTGCGAAGGCCTGAGAAGACGCTGTACAGGGACTAGGCAAAGAGGGCCTTACGTATTTTGTTCTTAAGTTATATTAACACCTGCTCAAGAGTATGCTCTATGAGTTATAATGTAATGTCTACGTTCTTTGCTCCACCTGTCAGTTCTAAAATTTTTTAATTATATTTCAATTAATTTTATTTTACCACAGATTTTCTGGATCAAAAGTCAAGAATGAGGTAATAATGCCTGTTCTTGCGAGATAAGAACCCTTTTTTACATTGAATTGTATTTAAAACTATTGTATTTGTGCGCCATAAGAGCCCTAAATTCCAACGCTATAAGGAGTGATTATCAGTAAAAGGCTGCCAAAGACATTTCTTTTCACTGGTCACAACACACCGTTTCGTCCGCATACTCAAAAGTTAGAACCACGGTGCTGCATAAGATTCCATCTTTCACTCTGTGACTGAAAGGTTCAACTGAAATCCGACTTATTCGAGTTTTAAACCATCTACGTTTCGTAAAAAAGCTTCAACAGGGAAACCTATGCATCGTTGTCTTCGTTTAAATAGGAGTTTTCATTTTAAGCTATATTTTTAATGTTAACCCCGTTAATATTCGTGAATGATTTGTTTAAATCGTGATGTTATTGCCCTCCTTCTTAGGGCTCTTTTTCAGTTCGCAAATATTCCCTCAGCTCCAAGACTGGCACTTTATTACCTGACTTCCCAAATCCGAGATTGCTGGAATTACCAGGAAAGATTTCGCTTGAAAAGGTGAGGAGAGGAAGTTATTCATGATCACTTTTCTCTTGTTAAAACAAAGACAAAATCGAAATAACAGTCCCAAAGAAAACACGTTTTCTTTATCTGGATAAAAAAGATACAATATGGCTACTACATTTAAATGAACCAACAGAAAAAATCAGGCCGGAAAACTGCCACTTAGACTGTTAAAACGCCTGTACGGCTCACCCACCGTCTTTTAGGTTGCGAGTGTGCACCGTTCCCTATATAGCGGATGTTCCTTTGCTTCATGCTCAAGAATTAGAGAACATTGCAAGGTATAAAAGGATATTCTCACTCGTTTCCCTGCTTTACAGTTTTTTTTTATACTTCGTTGGCCACTTCCCTAACGTATAATTTGGAACCAGCATCAGATAATTTGCACTCCCCCGAACTGTACGTATTCATTGAAATTAATGCTTGTTTATTATTGATAATTTCTAGTTAGAGACGTTTGTTGTGATGTACAAGACACACTGTCAGTGTATTTTAGACACTGCGATAAACGCCAATTTTGACGAGGTGAGCTTCAAGTTTTAAAGCGTGGTTTGACTATCGTTAAAGATGTCTGTTTGCTATTCTAATATAATCAATTCACACTAGTGTTCATGTGATGGGAAAAGAAATAACACTGTGGGACGGCATTAAACCATGCATTTGCGAGGAGAAACACGGTCGAGCCCGGAATAACACGATCATGCGATGGGTAATGTAAGCTTGGCGATCGACAAATGGTACAATTGCCAAACATTCAGGTTGGAATTAGGGGAAATGTATATGAAAATTTGTATCAGTCTTATCCGAAACATTTCACAATGGCGAATCTGCACCAATTCATGTGGAGATTTCAACCAAAATGTCCGGGTTTTCCTTGTAAATAGATAGTACACACTCTAGATGTCCATTTTCGGAATTAAGCTTCCTTCTTAGAAGTGTTCTTTGTACTGGTATTCGTTGCGAGATACCGTAAAGTTCCGAAAGTAACGAGAGTAACAATGTGCTGTACCTTTTCAGTTACATAAAGGAACGTCAACGATCAATATAACCGTTAAAAAAGTAAATCTCGGATCTGTTTGGTAAATCTTGTTGTAACTATAATTTCCTTTATTTCTAGCAAGAAGGGAAATCACTTTTGAAGTCGCTACTTTCGGAGAGTCGCTACGTTCGGAGAGTCGCTACTTTTGGCATTGCTAACACCTGTGAAATTTTTTCGCTACTTTCGGGGGTCGTTACTTTGGGAACTTTTCGGTAGTTGTTCGTATAATAAGTGACATCAGCTTTAAACGTATTGCTAATTACTTGAGTGTAACTGCTAACTTGCTTCTGTCATATTCTATTTCAGATAAAGAATTTCCTCTTACATTTCTGGCAAGGCATGCCCGATCACCTGCTACCGCTGATGAATACAGAAGTCGTAGCTGACGTTATTTGCGTCTGTGATTCCATTCTCTATAAGGTATATGTAGTCACAAATTAAACGCGACTTGCAGTTACCATCATAATGAAGGTTTACAGCGAAAAGTGTTTCAACTTTTGCCTTCCGTTGCCCTGCTGAGTTAAATTTGAATTTTTTGTTTGTCCACTGCGGGTCTTATGTTTTGAAAGCGGTCAAATGTTACCTAATATTCGTATTAGAAGTTGCAGCATAGAGCGAAGACGACTATGAGAACGAGATTTTCTCAATGCTAAGTAGTGCGCGCGCGTGAACCAGCATCATTTTAGCGGGAAAGCGTGATACCCATCGTCATTCCACTACGGGTTTTATTAGCAAAAATGTGGTAGTGACGGAAACAAGTTATCAAATGTAAGAAGTTTTGTTATTTTGCGATAGGGAGAAGGCCTAACCTCCTTCAATAAAAATAACGGTTTTAACTTTTCTTGTGAAAGAAAGGGAAAAAAAACTTTAAGCCAGATCTCGTCCTCATCTTTGAATCACAAGGACTCAATTGTGTCTGATCGCCGTACAAGTGAATTGTAAGGCTCGTGAAACCACGAAACAAGCATCATTCATTCATTCCTTATTCATTCCACTTGACTTCTTTTGTAGGTTTTAATGGATGTTCTTGTTCCCTCCACAATGCAAGACGTCCCAGAAGGGTAAGTAAATTACAAACGTTATATTTATATTTCCAGCTGCATTTTCTTTTCGCCAATGACTATAACTAACAACCAGCCGTTTTTTCCTCCACCAGACTACTCGCTGATATCAGGACGTTTGCGAGACACCTGGAGTCCTGGGTACTAGCTGCAACAGTTGAACTGCCAGATTATCTGAAAATGGGAAAAGTCCAAGGTCAGTTGTTAAACCAGCTAGGATTGTATTTTCTGAAGTGCATTTAGCAATGAAATAGAAACTGATTTTCCGTTTCTTTTTTTTTTCTTTTTCATTTTTTGGTAGCCTGCGTACACCCGCCCCCTCCACTCAAAAAAGTCGGGGATTTTGTTTGAGGGGAGGGGTGGCTGTACATAGGCTATTATTTGGGTCAAAGCAAAGAGTGTCTATTTCTTCAATTATGATTTGCGAATCTATCCGCTCAAACTTTCCGCGGCATCAAGTCTTTGACAATCTTCCTAGTAATATAGGGTGCATTTCTTTTATTTTTCGTAGGTATTAGAACAGTGATTGCATACTTAACACGATTTCTAACAAATAAAAAGTGATTTTTTGCTTCTTTCTCCTTGTGAAGCTGTGAGGCGTTTTGTTCAGTCCCTGAGAAGACAAACTTCGTTCCTTCATCTTGCACAGGTATGATTTAAGATCACTCTGAGAAACGAATCCTATATAGCCAAAGCTCCTTGCTACCGCAGACACTAATGGCGATAGTGCGAAGTGTTTGCATAAAAAGGGACTATCGGCTACGGTTAGTTAGTTACGTTCGTTCGTTCGTTCGTTCGTTTGTTCGTTCGTTCGTTCGTTCGTTCGTTCGTTAGTAAGTTAGTTAGTTAGCTAGCTAGCTATCTAGTTAGTTAGTTAGTTAGTTAGTTAGTTAGCTACTAGTAAGTTAGTTAGTAAGCAAGTTATTTGGATGATTATCTCGCTACCCGCAAACAGGGCTTTACAGATTGTACAATAACACGTAAGAATTAAGCGTAAGATTCCTTAACAGATGATTTGGGTTATTTCTTTCGAACGTTGCACCGACAGCCTGAATTCGATCTAATTGTCTGACCTAATCTTAACCTTTGCTTTTTTCCCCAAGACTTCCCGACCCGTCTTAGCCAACCAAGAGATAGTGGATCACATGGTAAAAGATATCGAGAAGCTTGATATAGGAAACAATGGAAGGCAAACTTTGCAAGCCAGGACCGAAAAGGATTGCGACGATGGATTTGACAACGAATGTGAGAATAATCTTTACTCGCTCAGTCTTCTTTATAGTCACCCTTTTGTGTTTTCATGCAATGGGGCTGTGAATGCGTCTTGTTTCGCCTGGATGATGAGCTTATTTTGCTTGATATTTTGAATTTCAGTTCTTCAAGACTTTGTTGATCTGTTGCGCGAGCAAGCGCCTTTGGAGTCTTATGTGGAGTGGTTGGATAGGCTTGTAGAAACAAAGATCATTCGGGTGAGTAGACCTCACGTGATGTGCACGTGATCCATGCACTTATTTCTTTCTAACAACTTTGCGGCAAATGCTTCATTTACGAGTTCGTCACTTTCTTTTTTCAGCCGTGTGAGGAAGCTGGTGACGATTTTAAGAGCAGAGCTCAGGAATTCCTTTTAAGATGGTCATTCTTGGGGGCGAGGCTAATGCACAACTTGACCCTCAACGCTTCATCGTACTTTGGTGAGATTAAATTAATAAGCCGTTTCCATAATTTCATAATTTAAACCAAAGCAGTCACATTTTCATTTAAAACAAACGCAAGAAGAAATATTCTAAAAAAAATAGCGGAACCAGAAGACGCTTTCTTCGAAGAGCATTGCTTACGCAACTTTCAACTATAAAAAAATCTCTGAAGGCTTCAACACAGGGAAAATGAAGGTTGTGGCTAACATGTGACATTTTTATTTGTAAAACCTTTGGCCAAGTAATCTGTAAAGGCAAGCAATTTCCCAGTCTACTCTCTATATCGTAGCCTAGTATATCTGTTTTTCATCCGGCAAGGTTTACAAGAATGCTGTTGTTATTACCTCATTTCCAAGGCCAAGAATCAGCCTTTCTTTGAATGAATCAAGAGAGTATAATGGCGTTGATGATAATGATGATGATGATGATGATGATGAAGATGATGATGATGATGATGATAATAATCGATCGTGTATGTGATGGAGCGCGCTCGATTTTAAGTAGACCGTGACAGACTTTCTCCTGCTTCAGTTTTAGGCTTCAGTTCGGCTTCATAACCTATCCGTTTCTGTTGACCTGTAGGATCACGTTATCACTTGCTTCTTCTTTGCAGGATCCTTTCACCTTATTAGAATGCTCCTTGACGAATATATGTTACTTGTGATCGAAACAAAGTTTTACAATGAGACGGAAGAAAAGTTGCAGGAAATGCTTGATCGGCATTTAAAAATGGGTGAGTGATCATACTTATGCATGATGTTTAGAAGGGAAGAACTAGGGGACTGGTCAATATTTATCGCCCGGGGAGAGGGGGGCGAAGGATTTTGGGAGGATCACTTGATTTTTAGGAGAACAAAAGGGGGGATCAGTCGTTACTAAAAACCTAAAAGGGGGGATCACTGAAAACTTTGGAAGGATTCAGAGGGGGACCGGCCACTCAAATTTGCTTGGAAAATGAAGTCGGGGGGAGGGAATCGATGTTATTTGGGGGGATCACTTCAGTGAAGTAACATTCAAAGGGGAGATCGGTAAATTTCACCTTGTTTAGCCCCAATTACTCCCCCCCCCCCCCCCCCCAGGCGATAAATAATGACCGGTCCCTAAGGGATCTACAAGCTACAAGACATGATACTCTCGGCGGAACACCCACCCATCCAGCAATTCCTAACTCCGCCCGTCACGGCTTAACTTGTGTGATACTATTAACACCAAGTTTCGCGAGGGTTTGAAGGACACTTCCAGTCATAATTTACCAGTTGTCATCCTGGCTTCCTGGTTTCCCGCCAAAAGATAAGCACCACATAAATCGCCTTGTGTGCAGTAAACGGCATCAAATTTTGTGGCGTAGATCATGCTTAAAGTATCTTTTTTTTAGCACGTATGTATTGATAAGGCAAATTAAATGGGTCAGTAGATGGTTAGCCGTAGAAAACAACGCTAATGATTTTCTATTTTATTTTTCTTGCTGTCAGGTGAAGGAGTTGACAAAGATAACTCCCCTCTTCGAGTGCAGACCATTGTAACCAAAACAAAGTTCACAGTGCCCGACAGCGTTCTCGCAAATGGCGGAAAACTGCCACCTAAATCAGAAATCATAGAACCCAAGCAAACTACCAAGCCAGGCACTCGGGTCAAACGTATAAAGTCACGTGACCATGTGAATGGCATGAAACCAAGACCCAAAAGACTGTCAACTCATCGCCTAAGCGCATGCTCTGTGATGGATCATCCACCTTCGCCGGTGATGAATGGCTTCCCGCCAACACCTTTAGAATCTTCAGCCTTTATTATGCCTTCGCCGAAGGAGAATTGCTTTCTTGGACACAACGGGATGCCTCAAGCGCCTCTGCTTACACCTCCTGTGTCGCCAGCGGTGGCTTCTGGGATGCAAAGGAACACAACAATGAACAACAGCTTTTCTCAGGTAACGTACACGGCTCTTGGTGAGAAGAAGCAGCAACCGTGGGGATATTCCATGAATGGTGAGGTCAATCCTCCATCTGAAGTGATCGACAGCTTGGTGGCACAGCATTTCAATAACTGTGGATTTGGAGGCTTTGTTCAACAGGCGCGGTACCAGGCTCCAATGGCAAACGAGATGAACAATGTAAGTTATACTTTGTCGTATTTGCCTCTTTTTCTAGCCTACCACAACTATCAAGACTGTTACCCAAACCAACATTTTCTTGTCTTAGTGGGGTAAGCTCCCACCAGTCTCCAGCAGCTTAAAGATAGAGCACCTGGACTACAGTCGATCGAACCTCCACCTCTTTACAACGGCAACCTTTTTCTTGTCACGGTGGACAGTCCATACATTGACTTTGTTTAGTCCCTTGGCCTCATTATTCCGCGCGGCCAAATTGTTTTGGGTCACGTGATCCAAGCGAAGATGTGAGCCACGGATACGTCACCGAAGTGAATTGACCAAGAGGGCCTGGGAAGAAGCCTTACAGGGACAAGGCAAACATTGACTCTTGTTTTTGCTCTTGTTTAAACCTCTCCACAACCGCGGCCACTTACTTCCGCCCCAAGGCGGCCTTTGTGCGGAAGAGGTTCAACTGTAGTAACCTGGGCCGGGTTGTTCGAAGCTGGGTTTAGATAACCCAGGGTTAGTGCTAACTTTGAAACTCAGATATTAGAGCTTAAAATTCAAATTCAGTTTTACTCGTTTTGCCTACAATTTGATGACTGGATGCTCTAAAACAATAGAGAAAATTATCCAAGAGAGTGCTTTTGATAACAAGAAAAAGAAAGCCGGGTTAAAATTTAACCCCGGGTTAGTGCTAACCGGCGTTCGAACAACTGGGACCAGAGGGTTATAGGTTCTACTCCTATTGATACTACTAGGATTTTTTTTCTTCCGAGCCGCCTGTGTCACTGACAGAAAAACATTTTTCTCATTCTGTAGTCTGTTAGCAGGATGATTAGACCTCGTAAATACCTTCCAGTTGGCTCTGGTTAGTATTTTAGCAAAGGGTAATTGAATGATAATCATCCAACGTAGTCTCTCTCTCTCGATCATAAACATCTATCCTAGACCTTCCACAACTGATTACACTCTAACGCGCCTAAGTAGTTGTCATTGAACTAGTTATAAGGGTGTCGAGTGTAGCGGGGCGAAAGACCCACACTTTGATATAGTCCACTGTTGAATTCTACGAAGCAAAATTTGGTCCACGCCACTGTCGCCTCTACGTTAGAACATAGAGTCATCACTACTTTATAAGTTCTACTCAGTGATAATTTCCCTAACTTCTTATGTTTACTTTGTCAGGGTTACGACCATAGTCCAGACTACGTTCAAAACTGCACCGTCAATTCAAGTCACTTACCTTATCAGCCAATGATGGCAACTGCGAACTCCCATTACGCACAAGTAACGCAAGGTTATTACATGCATGTTGCGCAGCCCGAGTCACGCAACCACATCAACCACGTGACTACCGGCGGGGAAGTTCCGATGATGGGCTCTACCATGGTTTACACAGAGGCAACAGGAATGATGGATGACGCTGTCGGGGTAGTGGAACATGCAGACGAAAATGACGAATTCATTAACATGACTGTTCATAAGTTGTTCAATGGTGATTGTGAGTTGGAAAAGATGGATTGCGTTGATGAACCAGGAATGCTCCCATCTATAAACTCACTTCTTACAGAAGCAGCCATTTAAAAGGAATAACGTAATGATTACAAATATATATAGATATATATATATATATATATATATATATATATATATATATATATATATATATATATATATATATACACCCGTTTTCTAAAAGGTTTTCATACAGAGAGATATATAGATAGATATATATACTTTTGTTCTCTTGCACGTGCACCCGTGTGCATTTTTTCACTTGTTATTGTCCAACTTGTGAAAAACTTGGTTCAACCATAAATTTTTTGTTCGTCAGGTTCTTTGTTCCAATTTGTCAATTGAAAAAATAATGGACGAATATTTTCTGCAATTCTCTTGATTTGCATTCTCTTTAAAATTAAAAAATGAGGAATTCGGTCACTTGCAGGTCATATTATTGTTGTCGTTACAGGATAAGGGGAAAAACGCAGATGAAATGAAAAAAAATGTGTTTTCCAAACCGCTGAGAAGGAAGATGTGACCGTGGATGTCCATATTGGATATGTGGGAAGGAGCAACAATATTGTAGCAGTTGATTAAAACGGACTAAGACGTTGACGAGGTTCATAGAAGCAGACTTTATCATAACCATGATGAGCTGGTCATATATCTTAATGTCTCACCTTTTTTCGTGTAAAATCACGGCCTGTAAGGTAACGTCTCATTGAAGACAGAATACACTCTCGGCCACAAATTCTTTCAAGTTAGTTTACAGTTTCTCTTAAACACGCCCCTGGTCAGCGCATTTTTTTTAATACACTCCATCAATAAAAATGCTTCGTCACTTGCTACAGATGCCATGGCATTTGGCCTACCAATTCGGTGACGCCGTATAACTCGCGGATCGGCTGCTTCGTGGGATATTTTCCTCATTCCCAAAATCAGCTATATAATTCGCCATTGCAAATTTGTATCGTAGGGCGCATGTATTTTTCTAAAAAAAAACTCAAAACGACATGTCAAATTGGAACAAAAAACCCGACGACGAAAAAAATTTATCGTTGAACCGAGTTTTTTCACAAGTTGGACAATATCAAGTGAAAAATGCACACGGGCGCACGTGCAAAGGAACAAAAGTATATATCTATCTATATATTTCTCTGTATGAAAACCTTTTTGAAAACGGGTGTATATATATATATATATATATATATATATTATGCAACTGTACAGAGACACATCAGCCGCTATATTCTTGCTATAGAACAGGTCAAATCACATGTAATATATTAACTTTAAAGCGCTCTATTTTTACACCAAAGCCGTTCTTTCTTGAACTTATTTTGTAGTCATTTTTTCACTACATATTTTTCAAAGAAAAGCAAGAGTACAGCGAATACTGACTTCTATAACCAGCGCGCCTGTGGCTATTTACCTTTCGTAACGGTCTTAGCCATTTTTAACGGTTGATGCCACTATTAGTAACCAAGCCTTTAGTTGTGATAGATGTAATGTATTCCCTTGATTAAGTTACAATAAGGCAAATAATACGTTTTTGAGTAGTCTTAGGAAGAACGAAGTTGACGTTCAAGTTGAATTTACGTTAAAAATTATGGAAAGGGCTAGGGTCACCTGTTATTGATGTAACATAAGAAAAACAGTTTGCTAGTCTATGTACTTATTTTTTTCGGAATTCTGGCTGGTCGGTGTGGTAGTGTAGTGGTAAGGGAGTCAGGGTTCGAGCTCCAGGTTCGACCCTGGCTTGCCATTTTCCTTCTTTTTCATAGAAACGCTTTCAATAACAGGTCAAAAATTTTCTAAGTGTCTCAAAAATGGCAGCGACCGTTTACGAAAGGAACAACTGCGGCGCCTGCCTAATAGAGTTACCCCCTGACGTTTTTCATTTAGTTCCCTAGTCTCTCATTAGAATACCGACACCACTATGTTGAAAAAGAGCATTTAACGTAGGTCCCATTCAGTTAGTGTTCGTTTTAGAGAGCGTTGACTGTACCTTAAAACCATTCTAATTCGGAGATGATTTTGTCAGCTCAATCGCGGTACGATTCTTAGAAAGGTCGAAATAAGAAGCAAAGAAGCTTAGTAAAAATTGGTCTTAGTTAACTCATTTAAAAACAGCTAGATTCTTAAGCTATCTGAAAGTTATGGTTAGACACAACAAGATTACGCGGTTAAGTTAGCTTTCGATCCCGGCCTGGTGCTGGCCAAAAGAATTGCAGCACTAGAAACTATTAGTGCGATTTATACAGTGCGGTTAGACAGGGCGGTTAAACAGTGCGGTATGTTCCTCCTATTGCCCGGCCTAAGATAACGTGGCAGACGCGACCATTACCTATGGATATCTTACTAATGGCTGCATTGCCGTCGTCAGTCTAGTTTTAATATTTTGGTACACACATTATTACAGAAGTAATAGCTATGGAAAAATCATTATTTTATATCTTTTCATTTGATTTTATCATAGAAATTATAATTATAATCGAAAAAGATAAGTAATTAATGGTTGAAAAGGAAAAACACAATTCATGGTAAAATAAAAGTTTTAATCGTTGGCCATTTGTATGATAGACAATACATTAAAGTGATATATTTTCGTATCCTAAGTAAACATTGTAAATATTTTTTTATGTTATCGTTATGTATTACTCTAGTCTTTTTATTTGCAGATTCTAGATTTACGAGATTCTATTCCTGTAGCAAGACAAATAAATAAATAAATATATTACTGAATAAAATTGAGATCTTCCCTTGCGGCAAACTGTTCCGTAGACCTCTATTTTCCTTTGTCATGCTCGAGGGTTAATTCGATCATATCATGCCGGTGAAATTTTTATACTCCGCGGTGCAAGATTTTCCATCTATGGCGAGCAGTACACTAATCTTTGGTCGCTACTTAGGCGTTACAATCGGGATTTGTCTTTGTCATGATGATTTTTAGCAAGTTTGTCCAGCGGTGTCACCATAAATCAATTTCAAATCACTCTTATTGCGTCATTCTATTCTCACAGGCGCGCGCAAACAGTTTTAACCAATTATTGGACGAGGTTGAGCAAAGTATCGTGATTTGTCTGTGGCGAGCAGATCAATTGTTACAAATTACGAAATTTTGCGACAACCAAGTTCAATAATTGCCTTATCACCGAATTTGTGATTTTATGACGATATCTTTGGGAAGCGGGAAAATGCCAAATCGCTCTCTGAAAGGTCAACGAAGGGATCTACCGCGCTTGAGCAGAACTTATTTGCTGCCAAACACTAAGCCAAACACAGTTAGACGACATTGCGCATAAGCAGACCATTATTTGTAGGCAGTTAAGAAAGGGCCGACAGCCCACCACGTGACCTGCAAATAACTGCCTACAAAAAATGGTCTGTTCATGCGCAATGTCTTCCAACTGCATGTGTTCGGATGCAAATAACATTCTGCTCATGCTTAAAAGAAACCACGCTTTTCTCCTTCTTGCGATCGCTCTTGCGTGAAACTGGCAGATCGCTTCGCTTATTCATTTTATAACAAACTCGGTGATCGAATGATAAAACAATTATTGAACTCGGTTATCTCAAAATATCGTGATTTGTCACTGTCTCGCAGATCAATTATTTGCCGCAGCCGATCTGCTGCGCCGTACTGACAAATCACGATATTTTGCTCGTCAACTATCGTAAATTATTTTTGTATGACCGTAAACTGGCCAATAAAGACCCATGGAACTTGAGATCGTAGGTCTGCAATTAGAAAAACGTGAGGCGCCTATTTTCTTAAGTGCAAAACGTGTATGCTGTAGTTCATCGTTTCATGATGTTTTACTGCCCAGCATTTGATCCTCGCAGCGTTAAACAGTTTGCGTTGCGGTCTTTAATAAAAAAAGAAAGCTTAAGTACCAATTCCATTAAGAACAGCAACATTCGCTTTTTCGGCCATTCCATATTTACTAACTTCTCAGTCTATTTCAAGCTTAAGTGGAAAACTAGGCTCTTATAGCGGAAACTTTTATCATGATTAGGCCACATTTGAATCCTGTTTTAAATAATACTAGTAAACTAGAGCGGTTTTCACTTGACTGTCGAAAGGGATTGGTTTTGGTTTTGGTTTTGGTTTTACTACGCCCTTTGGTTGGCTAGTGTATTTACTTTGGTTTTGGTTTTACGACAGTCAAGTGAAAACCGCTCTATAACGAAAGGAAAACAGCTAGTTGACTTTATGGGTGGGCCTTTACCAGTAACTGTTGAACAACTGAGGACTGTTACACAAGGCGTTTGAATATAATCTTCTTACAGAAGATGTTCGTAAGTGGGGGCCAGTTTTCCAAACGACATTTCACGCGGGTGACTGGAATACATTTCCGTTCTTATGATGATGAGACACTCTAGCCTTGGAAAACAGCCGACATTTCGCGACGCCGCCTCTGGTCTCCCCGCGAAACGACGTCTTGGAAACGAGCGCAGAAATTCCATACTGATGACGTGTCACTACACAGATCTGGGTAGTGCTTCTGATGGGTTGAAGAAAATTCCCATGCACGCAGCACGCTCGCTTACGGCAGTTACGGCTTTCGCATACCTGTGGCAAAACCGGGAGAAAACACCGCATTTAATGTGAACAAAAAAAATTCTGAAGAAACTTAAAGGGGGGTTACATAGGTGAATGACATCCCATATTTACAGGGGCACCCAACGGAAACTTTTGAGAAAAAGTCCTGAAAAGAACAACAAAGCATGAATAAATCTTTCTGAAACCATTTTAGGCATTTTAGGAGATCGCTGGAAAAAATTTATCTGTTCCTCACTCCCAGCAAGACTGATTGAAGAGTTCCCGGCCAGCAAGATGCACCTACAACCTGCAACCTGACTTACTTGGGAGTTTCCCAGCAGACGTATGTCCAGGCATTACTGGTCAGTTGGGGTGTGGTCATAGAGCAAAATTCAGACCTTCATTGGGGGGAAGGGGGGTGGTACAAAGCTAGGTGTGACCTAACGGCGAAATTCAACTCTTCAGACATCAAATCCCCTCAGACACCCTAAATTATCTTTCTCCCAGCAACATTTTCTTTCCAAGGACATATTCTTTCTTCCACACCTCCCATCAAGTAAAACCTGGCCTGAAGAACAGATATTTTGAGGAACAGATCCATTGACTGCCCCTGTATTTACCTTGCTATTCTTTATATACCTTTTGCTCTTTTTCTTTGTTTCTCTATTTTGTTTTTGTTTTTTATTTAACTTCGACATTCTAGGTACAGGCGTGCATAATGGCGTATAGGCAGCCACGCCACTGATAAGAACGACTCTTCTGAAATTGCACATTTCGCTACCCTGTTTAAGACAAGAGACCATAACCCTGATTTTAAAATTAACATCATGGAACTTTACTTTTTGAAAAAAAAAAGGTCAGTGATTACAAATGTAGAAGACACATCGACCAGGAGCAAACAGAAGTCCTTGACGAGTTTCATTGAA
The DNA here is from genome assembly GCF_958299795.1 of Porites lutea. Taxonomy (NCBI): domain Eukaryota; kingdom Metazoa; phylum Cnidaria; class Anthozoa; order Scleractinia; family Poritidae; genus Porites; species Porites lutea. Next base: position 43,986,259 of record NC_133202.1, on the reverse strand, counting down.
TGATTTCCGTGAAGTGAATTATATCCTTGGGGGTGCTGTACATTGTCAGGAGCACATTACCCGGCGCGTGAGCCCATGCAAAGGGGTTTTCACGGAACTGTTTATTTTTAGAATCATTTTGGAGTACTTTTTCCCGCAAAAATGGAGGTCCCGTCTGTCTGCGCATCCATAGCACAATCAGTAACCGAAAAGAAAGAGTACATGAAATCAAAACATCCGAAATTCTATTTGCTAATTCAGCCTTGCTTCTTTTGTTGTAATGTAAGGAGGCCATAATCCGGAGCGAGCAAGTCAGTTGTGCCTATGTAACAGTGAATTTACGTGTCATTTTTTTTTAAGATCGATGTTTCTGTGAATTTTGACAATCAAGTAAGTCTTACTAATCAGGCAGCATTGACTGGAGACTGTATATTTCTCTTACCAATGTTTTGGACGGCACGGCCTTCCTTCTTCAGGGTCTTACATACAATTATATTCTGTTTAATGGTCTATGCCCAGCTGCCGAGAATGATCCCTCCATCCAATATTCAAAAAAAAAGAAGGTGCAGCTAATTAGTGTACCAAAACATTGACTGTCGTCATAGCACTTGAGAAAACACCCACTCCATGAGCCTGCGATCAAATTGGTGAATACGAGTCACATGCGCGTAGCTCATGCGCAGTAGGTATCATGGCTGAGATGATATGACAGACGAAGGAAGTTGAGCAAGAGCACAAAATTCACCCACCGAAAAGTCGGGTTGGTTGCTTTATTTCTCCTCGCCGCTTGGAATTTATCTGCTTCTTTTAAAGACGAAAACGTAGACCTTACTATCCGCCTAGTTTCCTAGCTGTTTCCGCTAACATTCACTGTTTCCGGTGCTAATTTCCCTCGGTAGATCTTTACCCGCCAAGAGAACTGGTTTTGACGTTGTGTACGTTGTGTACGTCGTATATTCCTAGTTTAACATCTTCCTGTCTTGTTCGTTGTGGCTTAACGTCCGTAGTAATCATCATGCAAGCTTCAGATGCCGAGGTAGGGGTCCTGGTTATTTTATTGACTTTTTTCATGTTGATCTGTTGTTTGTTGGCGGGAGATTCTAAATTTGTACGTCTTTTCTTTTCAAATTCTTGTTTGATGAAGTGTCCCTTGTGCATGGAACAGTTAGAAATCGACGATGTCAATTTTTACCCATGTACCTGTGGATACCAGGTGATGAAATAATTAAATTATTATTTTTGTAGTGAGGTTATGTACACAAAATCAAAATTAAGTTACAGTAATCTACAAGCTATGCAATGACGTGAGAAAACAATTCGAATTTTTGGCGTGTATTAATCATATGTATAAGTATGTTCCTCATTAACAACAGAATTAAGAGGCCTGCTCTTATTAAAGTTGTAGGAACTTAGAAAACGTTCCTGTCATGAGTTTCAGTTCTGTGATGTAAGCTTTCGTAGTTTACAAAGTACATGTTATGGCGGCATAGTTTAAGCCTGCCTTTGAAAGGTGTTTATCTGTAAGGGCTCTCCACTTTGACATAGTTGATTCTGATTTGAAATTCAGAAAAATCTTTGATTTGTGTGTAACGTGCATTGAAATATTGTAAAAATAAAAGCAAGAATTGCACAATTAATTATCAACCTTTTAATAAGTGTAGTATCTGAGTGGTTAAATTTTTAGTTGACATTAGGGCTGTCTGTTGCTCTGTTGTTGTGGATTACTCGCTAGAATGTCTGTAAGGGGTTGTGCTGGCCACTGTTCCAAGTCCTGATCCTTCTGGAGACAATCTGCCTTTCCTGTGTTCAAATTTGGCGTGATTTTAGAACACTCAGGACTCTCTGATGTGAAGAGGTTAATGTAGTGTTATCGCTTGAAATGATATCTGTGGGGAGTAAATGTATTGCCTCTAGGCAGGGTGAATAGCACCGAATATGGCCTTACACTGGAACGTACTTTTTTGACATTTTGCGCGCTGCGCGCTTGCGCTGGAACAAAGGAATTAGTTAATAAGGTTCAGGATTGAAAGTTCTAGATTTTTAGGATTTTTATAACTTTTTGTCATTAAATCATAATTTCAGGTTAAAGTATTATGAATTATATCATTGCTTTTTTATAATCTTTGCAATAATAGTTATTCAAATTTTCAAAACTTTCAATTTTTAAATTTGGTCTTATTTTACTTGTGCAATATCTGTAAACTAGCCATATGGCTACGCATACATGTGTATTTACCAGGTGAAATAAAGTGTCTATGTCTATCTCTATGTCTTTTTGACAATGGAATGAGTTAAATGCGTAATAAAATGTGCAGTTTTAATGTTGCTATGGTGAAAACACTCTAAATCTCCACCCATCCTAAGCATGGGCAGAATACACTTAAGTCAACAATTCTATCAGTGTTTGGTTCTCTTATTTTTGAATGCTCTGAAACAAATAATAGCAAAGCCAAGGTATTAACTCTAATTGACTGACATGTTTATACTCATACCTAAATTCGCAGATTTGCAGATTTTGTTGGCATCGCATAAGAACAGATGAAAATGGACTGTGTCCTGCTTGTAGAAAGGTGTGTTTCCACCACTTTTAGCCTCTATACATAACATGTACCTTCCCATTTATGTATACTACATTAAGGTTGCATCTATAACCATACAGCAAAAACAAGTACATGTAGTATTAATTACCAATGTAACTCATGGTTGGGCAGTGTAATAACTGTCATCTTTAGAAAGCTGTGTTTACACCACTTTAGGCTTCTACACAGTCATCTGTATGTGTGCAGTTGTAATTAAACCGTTCCTATACACAAACACTACATTCTGGTTGCAGTCATAACCATATAAAAAAACTAAATAATATTAATCTTGAACATTTGTTGTTTCCTGGCACTATTTCTTAAGGTGCTCGTATGTTTTGAATGTAGTTGGAATTGTAAAGAGTGACCATGTACATTCAGAAAAGATTAACTAAGCAGTACTCTTTAGTTTTACTGTTTAACGCAGTTCTCAGAGTTCCTTTGCACAGATTGACTCTTTGTAAACCTGTTGAGTACCTCTGCCCTACCCCCTGCTTACTGTCTGCCCACCCCCCCTTTCAACTGCTCATTTTTAGCAGACACAATAACTTAAATGGTGAAGTGAAACATTCTCTGAGTTTTATGATTGTTGTTACATTTTTCAGCCATACAGTGAAGATCCTGCAATTTACACACCACTCTCACAAGACGAGTAAGATGCTCTTTTTTACTTTATCAGTATTATTATTGCTGTACATGGTACAACTGTAGTTTTAAAGTTAAATTGATTATGACGTAACAAACAAAAAGTGTAGTCTCTGATCAGGTAGTTGCCTTTTACTGTTTGCCTATTAGAGTGCTGTGATGAAGCTTTTCGTGTTTATAAAAACTGTCTAAAAAAAGTTACATGTATTTTCTTGTTTCAGAATACAGAGAATTCTAAAGGAAAGAAAACAGAAAGATGTACAAAGAAAACAAAAAGTTACTGAAAACAGAAAGCACTTAGCAAATGTGAGGTGAGATGTTTGATAGATATGTATCAGTGGTTACTGTTTATGCGAGAAGTGTAAGTGTTGCCAAAATCCTTATCTGCAGGTTGCTACTATGCATGCACATCACTTATGTAGTCAGCTTTGTTTGGACTTACATTTAGGATGATTGGAATGTGCAGAAGGCAGTGTTATCATGCACTTTTGGACCTTCTATCACTCATAATCTAATTACATGGTTTGACCATCTATCACATGAAACGTACGCAAGGCACAGCGGAAGGGATAATAAAATGTTTTTATCTTTGATCATTGTTGCCCACACTCTGTAACCTTTGGTTATTACTAGTTCATATAAATGAAAAGGCAGGGATTTGGCCTGCTAGATGTACCCCCTCCCCCCAGTACACTGTGTAGGTGATGTGAAGCATTATAGCATACATGCATGTAACATTTATTGCATCGCATTATTGTACTTGAAGTACCAGTTAAATTTTTAGGTCAGTGACATACTAGTCTATGCAGTCAACTCTCTCTAAGACGGACACCTAAGTGTCCGTCTTAGAGAGGTGTCAGTCTTATAGAGAGTCAAAGAAAGGGAGTAAAGAAAGGCAGGGACCAACTCTAAGTGTCTGTTTTACAGAGGTGTCCGTTAAGAGAGAGTCAACTGTATACCACATTGGAAGTGTTGTAAAATATGTGTCACAAAGTTATGCTGCCTATTTTGTTAGATCCTGTGGTATGATGTTTTGACTTTAATAATCCCTTACCCTTGGCTATCATCTGAATGGCAACTGATTGTTGTTGTTTATTTTGTGGTAGGGTTGTACAGAAAAACTTGGTATTTGTAGTTGGATTAACTGATAGTTGTTTATTTTGTGGTAGGGTTCTACAGAAAAAGTTGGTATTTGTAGTTGGATTAACTGATTGTTGTTTATTTTGTTGGTAGGGTTCTACAGAAAAACTTGGTATTTGTAGTTGGATTAACTGATTGTTGTTTATTTTGTTGGTAGGGTTGTACAGAAAAACTTGGTATTTGTAGTCGGATTAACTCAAAGATTAGCAGACCCAGAGGTGAGAATAATTCAAGTAAAGCCCCAATTATTCTAGATTGTTTATTTTTGGTGATTATCATAAAAGTTAGTGCAGGAGATAAAAGTTGTGCACAGTCAAGTTTTAAAAAAGCAAAGAAAAGCAGATAGACTGTTGTATGTCATGTAACTATGGCACTTAATTAGCTATGACATACAGTAACTACAATCGACTCCCAATAACTTGACAGTTCTAGGGAGATAAAAAAAGCTTGAGTTATTGGGAGTTCAAAAGCAAATAACTGGGAATAAGGAAATGAGCAAATGGATGGCGGGGAGGGAATGCAACTATCATGCACACCTTACTTCAAGGGCAGCAAAAAACAAACACGGCAGTTCGCAAGCAAATTATTATTCTTCGGGCGGTAGTACGGAGCTTTTAAAAACTTCTATCCATAGGTGGGAAGAATGCCAAACTATATTTCCATGGTGCAGAATGAATTCCAAATTATATTCTAGAAAAAAAACAAGGTTTCCACAATAAAAAGCCAAACTGAAATGCACTTTGAGAAACATATTGTGCGACCAAAACAAGCTCGTCTGCGAAGTGAGACGCACTGACAATAATTGTCAGTGCGTCTCACTTTCTCTCAATTTTCGCCTGTACTTTAAAGCTGCTGGCCCAAATTGCTTTAATGTTTTCTGTAAAATACTTCTGCAGTCAAAATTTCAGCTAGAATTATTTCTTGATCACCAAAACGGGTGAGCAAAAACGGTGAAAACATTAGACCAGGGCACCAAGACATCACAAATCAGTGACATCACTGTGACTACCCACCCAGTACTGTAAACTTCCAATGATATTATAAGCCCCCCCACTTATAAGACCCCCCATTTACAGGCCTATCTACCTGTAAACAAAACAATACACCAGTTAAAGGCCCCCCCCCCCCCCTGGATATCAGCCCCCTCTAGCTTGTAATTAAAATGAATTTGACTTTTTACGACTTTTTGAAGCTTAAAAAAACAGTCTAATTCAAAAAGTATTTTGATCAGCACTGCTACAGATCTATGTATACAGCTTGTTTCAAAACACTTTTTTCAGTCCAGTTATAAGCCCCACCTCCCCCCTAAAACTCCTTATGAAGTTGTATGAGCTGAGGGCTTATAATCAGAAGTTTATGGTACATAAATATAAAGCCAACTCGTGTTTCCGCCTTCCTTTGTGATCCATGCATGTTCCATGTGCAATGTGGATTATTAACTTGCTTGCTTTACGAGGAATTATTTCCTACACTTCTCAACCCCTTTTGGCTTTTTTGTAGCTCTTAAAAAGACCAGAATACTTTAGCAAGTTTGGCAAAATACACAAGATAGTTGTGAATAATAGCACAAACTATGCTGGACCTCAGGTGAGTTAGTTCCACTCTGAAGCATGTAAATGTGATCAGTTTCAAATGTTGAAACCCCCCAAGTGTCCTTGTTTAGTAAAACAACTGAATCTGTTTACGGAGATCCAAATTGTTTGGATTTTCATATTATGGATTTTCATTTACTGGTACAAAAGATAAAACAGAGTGGTTAAAAATGTTATTAACTTAGTAAATTCAAAATCGGGAAGTAGAGATTGAGTCCTTAACTGTCTATACACTTTGTACAAATTAGCGTAATAGTGCATGGGAGTGTAGAGAAAATATTTATACATTATTTTAATGGTCATTATAAGCAAGTGGAAAATGATCAATTTTATTATGGAAAAGTTGCTGACTGTTTAGTGTCATGAAGGCTGGACATACTTGTTATTTTACAATAACTTAGTGAATCCTTGTGTGCTGTTTGGTCAAGAGCTATGGTCTATGAGAGTATAGACCATGGGAATGACGTAACATGTCATGCAGTGCCAGTTGTTTTGTTTTTGGTTTTTCGTAAAAAAATAAGTGTTTTTCTAAAAAACAAATCAACCACAATTTTCCATGGTCTACACTTTTATAGACCATAGAAATGACGCCATAAAATGTTCAAAACTTTGCAGTGAAACCACTCGCCTGTGGCTCGTGGTTCTACTTGAGTTTTGAACATTTTATGACGTCATTTCTATGGTCTATAAGTTTGGAGATCACGGAAGGTTGTGTTGGATTTGTTAACTGTAGAAACCAACTATCATCATCTTTGAAATTAATAATACCTGATACTTACTAAATTTACATGTATGTGTACAGCTTGAAAATTCTAATTGGCTGTTTATAACATCTTTCCAGGGTCCAAGTGCAAGCGCGTATATTACTTATGTCAAAGAGGAGGTAGGTTGTTGTTACTAAGAGGATTTTGTGATGACGTGATTTATTTTGCTGGTACGCAACTGTTAAATTTATGTACAGACAAACAATTAGTCATACATGAACTTTATTTTCACATGAATTTTACAGTAGCCATGAAGACTAATATCTCTGTGTAAGATTCGAAAAAGGTAACTAGCTTATTTACATTAGAAGTACATTATCTACTAAAATATTATCCATATTATACTACATTGTTCATTGAAATAATTATTGTGATAGGCTAATGTTATTCTTGAGAAGTTATCATTTTCAAGGAACGTTTAAAACTTCTTTTGAGCTTTCTAGTGTAGAACTAGCTTTTGAGGTTTAACATAGTTCAAGGGACTGATTATTTTGCTTTTGTTGTTAACAGGATGCAATAAAGGCCATCATAGCAGTGTGTAATACTCATCTTGATGGTCGAACACTCAAGTAAGAAATAACATTTCATTAAAAATTATTTGAATGTAGCTTTCCAAAGAAGTGAAAACAAATGTGTAAGTCATTTTCATTTACCAAAACATAGGTTTTTGAGAATTAGGTATCTGAACCATTGCTATAGGATTGGTTTTTCAGTGTTTTATGTTCATACATGGGTAGATTTTGAATCCAGTCATTGTTTTTGTGACATGGGAATGCTTGAGCTGAGCTACCATTATGGCTTATTAATACTGACCAATAATTTGTCAAACTTTGTCTTTTAGCCTTATGATAATATTTTGTAAACTTGATGTTTTGTGTTTACTCTGCAGGGCATCACTAGGAACAACAAAATACTGTAGTTACTTTCTCAGAAACATACCCTGTCCTAAAACAGTAAGCAATCTGTTTTTTTTTAATACCATTCGTCTTCAAATAAGATTACATTTAGAAAGAAGCAAACTAAAAGGATTAAGGGGGTTTTTTAAACAATGGCTCTGCTCTAAGAAAAAATTTAGGAGGCCATGCTCTGAACCTGTGAAATGCAGGGTGCCCAGCATCTGATTTCTATGCAAAAACTGAGATTTCCTGGGTCTTGCTGCTAGAGCTCAACCCTGTTTTATTATTATTATTATTATTATTATTATTATTATTATTATTATTATTATTATTTATAATTGTTATTAGTAGTCTTTAGATAGTCATTTTACGACAATTCTCTTTCGTACACAAGAAGAATGTACATAGGGTATATATTTTAATATTTCATATTCTTGAATCTGTAAATAGTAAAATTTAATAATAATTATTATATTTATTATTGGGATGAACATAGAAATTTTCTTTTTTTTTAGTTTATAGACAGTTGTTTACATTTGTATCATTATTATTATCATTATCATCATCATTATTATTATTATTATTATTATTATTATTATTATTATCATTATCATTATTATCATTATTTTTTATCAAATAGGAAATTTATTTTCAAAAATAAGGCAAATAAAGAAACCTTACAAATACATTGAAACAGAACACATCATTAAGGAGGGGGACTTATTCCAGGAGAGAGGGCCTATTTAATGGGTTTTCATTATTATTGTAAATATTAATTGTGCCTTATATATTGTTTTTTAGGATTGCATGTATCTTCATGAGTTAGGTGATGGAGCAGGAAGCTTCACAAAAGATGACATGCAAGCTGGGTTAGTGCTCTTTTCTCCGTCTTTTTTCTGCTCCATACTTCATTTAAATTGTCAGCCTTTTTGGCCCTGGTATCTTTGAATGTTGTGTTTGCCATTCAAAATGTTTTAGTCGGACATGTTTTCAACCTGAAAATTGTTTTTGATGTTCCTGCTTGATCCCCACATCCTGCAACTTTGTCTTGGCACTCTTGGACTAGATCTGATCAGATCATTACAGAAATTACCCTGAGAAAAGCGTATTGTCAAGCGTAAAAGTCATTATTTTTGTAAAAAGTTCTGTTTAACTTAAACCTTAAACAAACATTAGCAAACAACGAAATGTGCAAGTAAAAATGCTGCAGCTTTGTCTCAGCGAAACCAAAAGATAAAAGTCTAGATGCTATAAGAATCCACATGACAATAGGCCATTTGCATGATGGCGTCATTTTACTACCATGACCAGCATCCTTTTTATTTTTCCTTTCATTTTAAATTTGGTAATCTCAGCGAGGATAAAATAACAAAAGTCCCAATTTGCACAAGAAAGCAAAACCCTGAAGAATTCTGGTCATAGTAGTAAAGTCACGTCATCATGCAAATGGCCTATTCTTTCTTATTCTTTTTTTTTTTTTTTTTTTTTCACGTGACAATTCTTGGACTTATGTTGTCTTTTTTAGGAAACATCAAGAATATGAACAACAGTTAATTGCATTTTATTCAAAGAAAATGTAAGTTTCAAATTGAGTTATTTATAATTATTATGTGGATATTTCTTGTATTTGCTGATAACAAAGGGGTGGATAGCCAAAGATTCTATTATTTATTACAGTCTTTGTAATAAATCTTGACTTTCCACTGCTGTAAAACAGGAAGTCCAAGTGTTGTACTGGTACATGTATGGGCATCCAACTGCACAACACAACTTAAAAAGAACAAGATGTTTTGAACTGCATGAGAAGAAAGCCAATAATTATTATTGAGAGTAGAGTACTGTACTCACCCTTTTCTTTTCTTTTTACAGGGGCCTTAGTAATGATAAGGTAAGCCTACTTAATATTTTGTAAAATGGTTATCTTAGATATGGCGTGCTTCGTGACTTTCCAGCCACTATAAAATTGTACAATTTAGAATTGACAGTGTAAGGTGGAAATTAAAAACATCACTTGTGGATATGGCAAGCTTTAGCTGGAGAGTTTGTTAACCCAGAGCAGTAGCGTAGTTCTACCGACCCCACCTTTTCACTAACATTTACTTTATCAAATGTTGCCTGCTGATTAAACATATTAGCCTGTCAGGCACTTCTACTAGCTCCAGGCTATCAAGCAGTGCTTTTTTTGGGCCCTGGTCAAAAGTGGCCTTTGTGTGTAAAGAAAACCTTTTCAAAACAGATGAATTATGGATGGTCTAGGGAATGAAAGTAAGCATTAACTTAATAAAAAGCTTAAAAAATAACAAAAAGTCTTTTCTGATTTATAACTTTGTAGTGTTAACCAAAATGCTGAACTGCAATGTATTTCTTTATACATGTACCCCAACAACCTATGATTAGTTGGGAGTCTCACAGTGAAATACCATTGAACATCCCTTAGGTAATGATTGTTATTACTTCAGTAGGAACTACAAACTACATGAATAACAATTCATCCCTTTTTTAACACCACATTTTTTTCTTTTGAAGGATTCAAAAGAATGTTGGCCTGTGGTAGACAGCAGTGAAAACAGAGTGTCACCATGTTTACCACTAGGGGCAGCCTGGTATGATACTTTAAATTTTGAATATCTAAATCTGGATTTCTTAGTAGAATGCACTTTAAGTGAGACATTAGACAGTCTGGAGGCAGCTCTGAGCTTTACTTATCACACTTTTGTAGTATTTCTTCTCCTTGCCTAGGTATAGCTGCAATATTGAATATCACAATCCTGATTTAAGGCAAAATAAAATACATACTAAGTGCCAATATTATTGTTCAAACAATGGATAGCGCTATCCATGAGATAAATCACAATTTAAAGAAACCAAGCGTGTTATATAGAGATTTATCCACCTTTCAAAGAACTGGGGCCAAGTGACTAAAATGGCCATTTTTCTAATTATCAAAATTCATACTTGGCTCTGAAGCTGAAGGGAATTTTATTAAACTTCATACTTGGCTGGGAAGCTGAAAGGGATTAAACAAAAGACATGCTATTGAGATTTAGTGATGAATAATACATTTCTTCAGTTTTATTCAAAACTGGCCTGTTGCTTTATACATGTACATGGGCACTGACTCTGCAGTTTCCTCACTACCTTTCAGGGCTGGTAAAAATGAAGATGATACAAATCAACCTGTTGCAGATGGTGGTGATAGTTTAGTGCCGCAATGTAAAGAAGACTGGGAACAGTCCTGGACACCTCCTACCGCCATGCCTGATCACACCTCTTCTGCTTCAATAACACATCAACAACCAACAGTTTTTCCTCAGACATCACAAGCTAGCACAGGTAGCGAATGCTTTTGATTAATAAACAGTAAAACTTGCCCTGTTTAGGTCACAAATACAGAAAATTATATTATAGACTAAGCCATCCTGGTAACCCCATGACTTCTCATTGGTTTGATTAAGTCAATATTGGGCAAAAGCAATTGTGGAGAATTTGATAAACATTCACCCTTGTAGGAGACAAAATTGCTTATAACCAACTCAGGACTTTGCAACTCATGGACTATTCTACACCTTTTATCTGTTGCAGCTAATTTTTCGTTTCTAATCAGTTAATTTTTGTCTTTCCTAAATGTTTCTTGATATAGTAATGTATGCTAATAACTTTGAAACAAAGGAAAAATGAAAATGAACTGGTACAGATCCAACTCCAGTGCATTGGATAATAATATGTGAAATATTCTTCCCCTTATTGTAGCAAAATGTCTGGAACAGGACCTTAATACAAATTACATTATGTTATCCTTGAGTCATAACAAATAATAATTTATGTTCATAGTCCTTTGACGTTGTGTCATATCAGGGTAATACTGTTGCTGTAATAAAGGTTTGTCCTTTTCAGAAAAGTTTTAAGCTTGCGTGCATAGTATTCCTTCGGTTTAATGTTATTTTATTTGCCCCAGTTACACTGTATTTTATTTGCCAAAGGGTACTTAAAATAGATTGTAAGAATGTTTATTTGCTGTATTATCTTGCAGGGTGGGCAAATACAGAAAGTGCTACTCGTGTCTTAGAGTAAGAGGCATTTTTCTTTTTGTCAAAACTTTAAACTTACGAAAACAACAACAGAGAGTTTCCTTGTTAGTTTCTTTACAAATCTTTTCACATGAACTTTTCCTTTTTTTTTTTAAAATGACTTCCCAAATGCAACAATAAAAAAATTATACTAATTAACAACAGGAGGGAGCTAGTTACACTAATTACACTACAAACACTACTCAACACCAAAAGAAGAAAAAGTAAAATGGTAAATAAGTGAAAGTGAAAAAAATAAAATAGTTTAAAAAATCAAAGCTGTTTGTTTAACACAATTTCTTTTATAGCCTATTGAAATGATAGTGACTTCAGAAGTGAGCAGGCAGCTTGAATATGAATGTTAATATTAGAACTTGAGGATAGAAGCCACAGAGGAAACTGTGCCAGCTACAATTTCCAAGATACAACTAACGTAGCCTGAGAAAACAGCCGACATTTTTTAATGCACCACTGCTTTCCACTCAAAATGACCTGTTAGGAAGGAGCACAGAAATTCAATACTGATGATATATCACCTACCAGATCTGGGTAGTGAAACGTCATCATTGTGGAAGTTCTGTGCTTTTTCCTCAACGTCATTCACAGGGGAACCAGTGGTAGTGTGGTGAAATGTCCACTGTTTTCACAGGCTGCAACTACCTTAAACTTGTGAATCAAGTCTGAGAACAAAATCCATAAGCAGTTTCTTTCAAGGACCTTTCTTGCAGCTGTATAACTTGTGATCTTAAGTAATCTTGAATCTTACTAAATTCTGAAGCTGATTACAGACTGTCAGGGAGATATTTTGAAATAAATTATTTGAACCATCTCTTGAACCATTATTAAATGGATTGAATTTTTTTTTTCCTGGCAGGACTTCCAGCCTGTTCACAGGAGATATCTGTGGTACCGGCTTAGGACTGGCCAATCTACACTTGAAAGTTTATGGAGATGATGATTTAGGTATGAGCTAAACTTATGCTTGTTGAGAGTTCATACAGGTCATGGAAAACTTGGAAAGCGATGAAATTTAAGAATTTCACAGTGATTTTGTTACCTCTGCATCCTGTGTCCCTGACGCATAAAAGATTCTCAAAGACACAAAATAATTATTCATGACATCATGAGGCATGCCCCCTTTTGTAGGATGCAAAGAATAATTGAACGATTTGAAGATCTTTGGTAGAACATCCTGTTGTGTGATTTCTCAGGCTGTTGTTTAAAGTTACATATTTTTTGTGCTTTAAATATTTAGAAGGACTATAATTATATATATCAGTTAACTGTAATAAAGAGTTTTGGCATCTGTCTCCAGATTAACTGTCTGGTTACATAAAGGCCTAAGTATAACTCCTTTTTTTTTTATCTGCGACTGATTGGTTATGGGCCGGGACTCGTGATTTTTCACAAGATGAGTACCAGGACTCACCATAACTATTTGTAACAAAAGCACTGATCTCATTTTCTAGACCTGGAATTTAATTGCAGGTCATGTTTTTTGTACACTAAATTGCAGCAGCCGAGTTTGTTCAAGTTTGATTTCCCATGACGTATTCTGTGCCAGAGCTTCATGTAGTCAAACAGGCTGCTCAGAATTTAAAGTAGTTCTTTTTAGCAACATAATGACACTTGAAATAAGAAAATCACTCAGAAGGAGCAATACATAAAATAAATATGATATAATAAAATAATAATCAAAACTTTTGCCTTTCCCATTTTTAGGGTTTGACCCGTGGAATGAGTGCAGTAAAGGTTTAGCAGATCTCCTCCAAGAGGAAGAACAAACCACAAAACCTCAATCAACACAACACATTTCAACAGCTTCACATATGCACAGCTTCTTATCTCCATTTCCAAGAGATGTAAGAAATCTTACAAATTTTGTTAATTGCAAAGGCAATGTTTCCTGTGTTTTCTCTGCATTGCCTTTAAAGTAAAATCAGACCACATGGGTATGGTTTTCCCTATTCTTTACTTGAACGAATGTGACTTTATTGTTGTCTCATCATTTTTTTGTTATAGCCTGATGACATTAGAAACTTGCAAGATGGACTGAGGGCACTTCTTCCTAATATAAACATTAATTTTTCAGGTACTGTAATAACAAGGAGATACTGTGCCTGACATTGTACATCATCTTTTGTAGCTGTGTTTGATTTTTTCTTTTGCTCTAATATTATTGCGTGGCATTTCACATGTGACCTACAGTCCTTGCAAAGAACACTGCCTTGGGCTTTTTCTGTGACAATTTTTTTATTTTGTTGTGCTGGAAGATGATTGGTGGCAAAAAAAAGAGTCTGTATCTTTGTAAAACAAAAGAAACAGTGCCACCTTTTGCATGCCTTACATTGGAAAGACATACAGAGCAACAACAGGTTCCTTACACCTCAGACACACCAAGATTTTTTTCTTTGTCTAATGTTAAAAAATCTTTTCAAAAATTTTGTTTTTCTCCTTCTTGTTTCATCATCTAGATTCTCTCCTATCACAACAACAAAATTCCTGGCCTCCAACGTCATCATCATCATCATCATCATCTTCTCTTGTGACAGAACCAAGCCGTACGAACTGGTCTTTCACATCACAGCAAGCGTCAGCTGCTTTACAAGGTTGGTATCCAACAAAACATACATCAGAACATGCAGTTTACAAGTTAATAGAAGGTCAAACTGTCCATGATCAGATTGCATTTTGTGCATTCTATTCATTTGTGGTAGAAGTCCAAACAAAGGTGGCTACATATGTGCTGTGAATCAGTAATAGCAGTAATAGCAACCTGGGCCAAGTTGTTCAAAGCTGGGTTAAGATAACCCAGGGTTAGTGCAAGATTTGAATTAAGATTTGAAAGCTTAAAAAGCATTTCAGTTTTAATTTTTTCACGGTAATGTGATATCACATCTTTCTCCATTATTGACAGCCCTGTTTAGTGAGCTGATGGAAAGGTTAAACCAGTTTTCACTACTATTGGTGGTTAGGCCTAGTAAAAGCCTTTGTGACTAAAATGAACTTGTTTCATTTTGTAGTTCGCCCTCCTCCAGGATTTGAATGTAAATCACCCTCTAGTCAAATGTCATCTCTTGATGATCCCAGTATTTTGTGGTCTAAAAGATTTGAGCCAGGTCAGTATCAAACGTTTTGAATGATATAGGCACCTGTCCAATGTCTCAATTTAACAGTGGACTCAAAATAGACCAAAAAAATGCTTCTCTGATTTTTACGCATGGTGGGAAGGTTAAGAGGAAAAGGTTCACTCTTGCACCATGTTCATTTTGAATAACTCTTAGGTTTGTCAAACCTGTATTAAGTGGTCAGTACAGTAAGCTTTTTCTCAAGGGTGACCCCATAATACAGCTTTGACTGTGTATTCAACACTGAGCTAGAAAAATAGGTGACTTGGAGTGCTGGTGTATAACTTCCATCTATTTACAGTTATTATTTAGTTCATTCATCAGCAGACTCATTTTCTAGAGATTTTTTATTGTTTATTCTCATCAGGCAACCCATCAATTACAAGGTCTGTATCTAATGGATTTCCTGGAATGCATCCCTTAACAAGACCAGATCTTCACAGCGCCGCGGTACGTCAGTCCTTTTCTATTGTTCATGCCTATTTTGTACCAAGCATGTTTTAAGAAGCGACAAACCCTTGCCACAAGCCCTAGCCAAACAAAAATTTTATTTTTACTTCCAGAGACCATAATTTTTATTTTGTCGGCGGAGGGGAGAGGATGGAGGTTGGGATTTCACTGTTCAGAGTAAGATCCTGTAAAACCTGACTTGTGCCATATTCACACAAAGGCAGGGGTTAACCGTTGGTCAACCGTCCGATATAGGGATGTACCCCTTAAAAGCAAGTTGACTGCTAAAAACCTCTACAACGAATTGTAAAATTAAAAAAATCAGTGTCGCATATTTTACTCCAAGGATTTGGGTCAAGTGTGATTTCATATTTTTGTGAAAGTTTCGATGAGTCTTGGAATAGACCTTGCCTCAGTTGAAAAATTAAGGCAAGGAAAAACGCGTAACAAAAAACAAGCCACTTGTCTTGCAACATTGCTGCAGAAGGAGTTGAATAACGGTGTTGCGCGTTTTACCACCCACATCAACCTGTCTTGCAATAAATCAGGTTGTTGACAGGTTTGAACGTCGATGGTAAAACACGCAACACCGCTTTTCAACTCGTTTTGCCCCAAATTTGGCAAAACAAGTTGCACGTTTTCGTTTAGACTACGAGCAGTCTGTCTTTTCTGTAGTCCGTCGAGCAAAACGCGAGACACGCAAATGGCCACGCGCGTCCGCCCTCGTTTCGCGCGTTGCGCGGCTTCGCCGCTCCCGCGCGCGTGCATTGCTCTCACTAAATCTGAAGAAATTCGTTGCCCGTTTTACCGAAGTTTTAGATGGCACTGTCGACCGAATAATTGACTCTCCAGTGAATAAGTTGAATGGAAAGTACTATCTATTGGACACAGATTCATCCAGTGGATGGTGCTATCCATCTTCTGTACAACTGAGGCCTGAAAAATAATATTTTTTACAAGGTTTGAGCACTGTAATTTTCATTTTAAGCCAGTTTACAGTATGTCGTGTTTGTTCTAGGCAGTCTCATCAGGAGAGAGGATAGAAGCACGATTAAATGGAGATTCATTGATGAATATAAACTCTAATACTAACGCTGGCTTGGATAAATTAAACAGAAGAAAAGACCGAAAAGAGCCCTCTACGGAAAATATAAAGAATTCAATCATAGAAGGAATTCACTCCTTGTCGTCTGTGACACATAATCCTGTTGAGCAGGTCCAGACGAGAGTCAGTGAATTATCTGTTATTAACGTGAACGATCCGGTTCAATCGTGGTCAGACTATGATCTGACAACTAAAAACGCGGATGGCAGATTACAAGAGAGTAGAACATTACGGCAGAGACGAGACGGAGAAACCGCCAGTAAGGACATACAGCGGCAACAGCAGCAACCAGGGTATTCAAAAGTTGGGAAGAAAGTAGTGCGACACAACAGGCTTGATAATAAATCGAATCCAAGGTGGTCTTAAAAACATCTGAAGGCGAGTCCTACTGAAAAAGTGTTCAAAAACGAGGAAAAAATCTAAGGGAAGGCTGTTCAGTTGAGAAGAAGATGGCTCAAGTATTCTTTGGTGGATTTAAAACTGACAGTTCTAAGAGTGGTATGTATTTCCAGTCAACTTGAAGAACACACTTTAGCCGCCATAGACTTAATTGAAGAGAGTACAGCAATGATCATGGAAAAGAAGTAATGCGCTTATCGTCGCTTTGGAGGACTCGTTTTTTGAAAGGATACTGAAGCATTAAATGATTTAGTACCGTATTTACTCGATTAGAAGAATGCGGCGTTTATTCGAGAATTATAGAAAAACTCGGAACGACTTTGTAAACCTACACCATCCTGACAACTACGATTCTATCTCAGCGAAAAAGCAAGACATGGAAACTTTTACATCTTTTTACAAATATTAATTTACAAATGACTTGCCGTAATTGTTTTCAGTGATTTAAGACATGTGATTTGGAGGTAAACGCCGTAGGGGAAACGCTAAAAATTTACTAAACGCCTCGATGTTTAATCGAGTAAGTACGGTATTTGTGATAATAATAATTATAAAAAAAACTAAACTGCAAAAGACAGGCAACATTTTAAAATGGTCACAGATAGTAATTAATCCATTTTGTTTATTTGCCGTGGGAGAACGTTCGATATTAAAATACGGGCACTTTTCTCTCACGGAGAAAAACGGTAAAAAGCCATAGCCAAATCGCAGGTCACTGTCGTCATTGTGAATACAGTATGCGTTTTTTGCAGATTGCATAACACCAATCGTTACAAGCATATGAACTTGTTTTATAGAGAAAAAGAAATGGCTGTTTGCTGTTTTCTGACAAAAGCTGCTGACTTGTCTTGTGCCTCAAATCTAGTGGACTTCGATAGAGTTCTGCTCTCTTGTAATATGAGTTCTTTAAAATAACAATAGCAATAATAAACAGGAACTGATTTACTAAACGTAGCGGATTTTTCCTCCCTTGGCATAGCCTGCATCAGTCAAATTATTATTATGGTATGTGCTCCCTGATGTAATTTATATGACATCTTCCTCATACTTCTACAGGAGCATTTTTTGTACGGGATACTATAAGGGACGGACCATTACTTTCTTTGACGGTTGGCGGGGGGGGGGGGGGGGGGGCGGGCGGGGTTGGGAAATCTTTCGAAATAAATTGTTTGCAGAGGCTGTAAACACCGAAAGAAATTGTATGCAAGTGAAAAAAAAGGTGTTTACAGGAAACCGGGGCGCGGAAAAAAATTGTTTGCAGCAGGAACCGAATGTATAAAAAAAAAATGTTTGCATGTGAAAATTTTCCAACCCGTGCCCCCTCCACCCCGTCCAAAAAAATAATGGTCCGTCCCCTGGCCTATAAGCACAGAATTGAACTCAAATAGTAATATCCTTGTGACATCACAAGGTTCCCAGAATCACAACAGCCTACTGGAAGCCAAATTATAAGGATTCGGTAGGAAAACAACACAGACACAGCTCTTTATGAGATGTGTATACTTTATTATTAAAATCCAACTGGTCGTCTATTATCAATGATGCGTTATGATTGGTTGAGCTACTACTAGGCTATATGTTATAGCCCACTAGTCAGTAGCGAAAAGCGCCGGCTTTGAAAACCAAAACCATGGCGACTGAATCGCGTTTAGCTGCACGAGGACAATTTTGTACTTTAAATATACAGTCCTTTGAAATCAACTCCAGAAAGATTCCTTCACATTAAACAAAATGCATGAAATGGAACAAGTGTGATAACGCTGGAAACAACGCAAATTCGCTTTCCAAAGGTCGTTGCCGTTCTGGTTTCATAAGCTCCCCGTTCACTTCCGCTACGGTCCCAACACCCGATGACCTGCCTCGTACCCAGACGTCTCTCTCTCAATGATAATGTACCCTTCCCATGGTCCCTTGCGGTTCATCACCAGTCTCAAGCCTCTACCTTGCCAAAAACAAAGCGCCTGAGGAGGAGGCTGCCCGATCACACTACACCAAAGCGTGGCACAAAACCTATCCGATATGTGACGCTCCACTTTCGAGTTCGGCGCGGCGCAGCTTCCCTCCGCTGCAGAAATCGCGCCAAAATCACCGTTCTTGTGTGTGAATAGAATATGGTATGGTTTTCTTGCCGGCGCAAAAGCTATCCGGTGCCTAATCCCATTATTGGTCTGGGAGCAGGTATATTTTCTCCTCCCAATCCATTACACTGATTTGTTCTTTCAGTGCAATACCCAACTAGACTGTAAAACAGTCGTTTTTTTTTTCCTCTTCTCAAAATCGCTTTGGCGCAGCTTAAGAGTCTCACACACGCGAAGCGACGAGCCTCACACGCCCATAATCTCGCTCCCATTTTTCAGCCTCGCTCCAGACCTTTTGTTTGACTGCTTGCGCGTACATACGAACTGTTTTGCAACTTAATACTCAACCAGTAGAACGGAAACAACGTTTGCATTTGCATAATGGCGTCATTTTACTATGACCAGAATCCTTCCCGTTTTTCCTTTCATATTCAAATTCGGTAATCCCAGCAAAAATAACAAAACTTCTAATTTGCTCACGAAAGCAAAATCCTGAAGGATTCTGGTCGTAGTAGTAAAATGACGTCATCATGCAAAGAAAGATTTATGAGACAAATCGTCATGATCTTTACATAAATCTGTGCATTTCTTAGCCGTCCTCGGCACAATTTCCTTATGAGACGTTTTACATCACACTAGACTGATTTTCCTTTTCTTTCAGAACTCAGGATGCGTGCAAACGTCTCTTATCTTTTCTTCCTTTTCATAAGCCGAGAACTTCCCACGTGACCTGCAAATAACTGCCTACATATAATGGTCTGCTCATGCGCAATGCCATCCAACTATGCAAATAATATTCTGCTCATGCGTAAATGAAACCACGCTTTTCTCCTTACTCTTACGTGAAAATGGCAGATATTCATTGAAAACCAAATTCGGAATGATAAAACAATTATTGAACTCAGTTGTCGCAAAATATCGTGATTTGGCAGTGTCTCGCCGATCAATTCTTTGTCAATAATGGATCTGCACGCCACTGACAAATTACGGTATTCTGATCAACCTTTTTCAGTTATTAATGACTATTAAACACGAAAGTCAGTACATACAATGGGCTGATTTATTTTGACAACGGTTTACTTGACACCTTACTTCGGTCTGGTTTTCTCACTTTTTGTACAAAAATATTTTATAATCTAATTTGGGCTACCTAATCGAGGAAATACAACTAAGCATTTTGTACTGCATAAACCGTCACAGCAAAAAATAATTACTATTTTATGCTACCGATAACTAAGGGAATACTAAAAAAACCATGAATGTTAATTAAAAACAATAATATACACTGTAGAGTACAAAAGGAAGACTTTTTTAGCCTGCGAGCAAGTTGCCCATTTGGGGTATTCGCGAGAAGTCACATGAGAACTACAAGCAAAAAGAAATGTGAGTGCGAGAGGCTTCACCGCTCGCTCGAGTGTTCTCTCACAGCTTGCTTCACTCGCCATAATTGGAGAGCTTTCTCGCAGGCTCATTTTTTTCAAGCAGGATATTGAATTTATGTCAAGCTACTGTTGTCAAGATTAAACAGGTAAGTGATAGAAAATAATTTTCGACTTTTCACTGCCACTAACAAATAGCTTGTGTACGGCCATGTCTCTCCCTCTCTTGTTTGAGGGAAGGGGGCGGCTGTACACAGGCTACTAATGCAGGAAAATAATCTCTTTATAAGAGCCATTTCTTGGGGGGGGGGGGGGGGAAGAAAATTGTGCTTATTACAACGTACAAAATCACTCCCAGAGGTGCCACAAATATTCAAGCACAAGTTTCGAAATAGTCTTCTCCTCTGGACAATGCCGGCTGTCAGAAGTCAAACACTATTAAAATGTCTTGCAGAGGAATTGGCTGAAGGGGGGACAGAGAGAAACCTTGGTGAGGCCAAATTCATGATCATCATTTAAATTATTGGTTACTTGCAAATTCCATTGAAAAAGGGCTGCCACTCGCCTAGCAGAGCAGCTAACAGGATTTATGTATGAAGAAATCGAAGTTTGAGTGGCTCACAAAAGATGAAAGAACAGCTTAAGGGGTGTCTCCCCAAATATATTGGTCAGGATTGAAGCTCCATTAAACAAGTATTCAGATGGCTTCCGCAGATTTTCTGAAAAGATAGATGACTCCATTCCTTCACTTTGGCTCAACCAGCCCACTTAAAACTGTACAACAGTTAGTGCCAACATTGTCCAGTTCAAACCAAGCACATAACAAAATTCCTGAATCAATAAAGCCACTGTCACAGACACAGGAGAGATTTTACGACATCATCATGATGCTGACAGTAAGGAACAGTTTGCCTTTCCTTCTATTAATATCCTAACTGCTCAGATGTCAAATATTCTTCTTTGTACACTAAAACATCCAACTTTATCACAATCAAAAGTAATGATGAACTTATAATCAATAATTCACAGTACAGTGTAACTGTCGTTAAGCTCATCACTTAAATCCATAATGCATTTCTTTAAAATTATTAAGCATCTATTGCAGTTCATTCTGAGAGTTGACTGACATAAAGCAGTTCAGTTCACACCTATTCTAAGCTTTGAAGATAGCTTCATTCCGCTGCACCACTCTAGTCCACTAGTCTGGATTTTCGTCTTCTAGTTTTTGCACATATCTAAACTGGAAATAGCCTGTCCTCTCGCCATTTTGTCCAAACCAAATACCATTATCATATCTCTTAAGAACTTTGATGATGTCTCCTTTCTGCAATAAACACATCAATAATTGTAACAGTATAATGGAAAAAATTAAAGTCTCTTAAAGTTGTTTCTACATATCCGCATAAACTGTGGTACATCAGCCATGGCATCAAGTATTACCAGTGCATGGATGGATCTCAATTTGCAGAAAAAGACTTTCATGACCAGTTTCACCTGGGAAACTTCTGAAAGAAGGCAATGTATGTGATATGATGTGTTGTTGCTGCAATAGCATGGTGCTGATATTAGATGCCTTGCTCCAGAGGCTTAGGAAACTTCAGAGGGGTGGGGGGCAGTTGGATGATTCCATCACTTTCCATATGGGGAAATTCAAGAGTGGGGTGGGGGGAGGGAAATCTGTATCCCTAATACCCATACAACTTATGTTTAAGGAAAAAATACTTTTCTAGACATTAAAGTAAAGTAACACTACCTCAAAGGAAAGTCTTGATTCATCATACGGTAGAACATGTTGTCGGATGGCAACACACAAGAAGGAATTATCTGAATTGGAAGAATCAACCTGATAAAAAAAAACAGAAACATGATGCAAGTATCATACATGTGTTCATTATTAGAGGGTAGCAAAAGGTGAACCCTATCTTTCCAAGACGTGGACAAAGTTGAATGGTTGCACAACATAATTTTTTGCAACTCACAAGACTCGTTCTTGTTTACTCTGGGTTTGAAAGGCTTATTAATAACATTTGAACTTAGATCACCATGCCTTCTGGTTGAATGTAACCTGAATTCCAGAAAACAGTGCACCTAAATGTGTCTGCAAAGTAGTCCTCAAATCCTTAACCCTGCCTCTTGTGGTCTTTTGTTATTTTGTTGGAGGGAACAAACAGGGATTTGGGGACTTCTTTGCAACTTATTATACATGTATTAAAAATATTGAATTATGTCTGCACTGCAGGTTAGTTATTTGATATTGACGAGGTCAGAAACTAAAACCTATATTAGAAACTTTTGACCCCTACTTGTATGTAAAAACAGGGCTGTCAGTAAGGGCTACTAGTAACTTTCACATAAAAAAATAATATAAAAATAGAGCCAAAAAACTTCCGAACTGTCCACTTTCCTGCCTAAATAATTGCATATACACAGCAACTTAAAATCTTGGTGACAGCATTGATGTTACAAAATATGTTTATAGTTATATGCAATCCCCTAAATATGTCAATGTTTTTTCAACACTGGTAGCTATAGAAATGACAAGAAAAACTGCGAAAGCTAGGATGGTTTTTTGCCACACAAAAAATATGAAGTACAATGATTACCGGTCCAGGATGTGACCTCAAATTAGATGGTACAGATGTTCTTCTTGAGTTACTGTTATCAGGAGAAGATGCTGGGGGTGGCATTGACCTTCTGGAGTCACTTGGCACCTGTTGTGGAGAAGCTTGCACAGGTGTTGCAGCTTGTGCAGGAGCTGTGACTGGCACAGGAGCTCCAGCTGGTGTCTGCTGAAGTTCAGTAACCTTCAAGAACAAGTCAGAACAATGATAGTTTACCATGACCAATCATGGTATGGTTGAACCTCACCACGACAATCTTGGGGACAAAGGTATGGGGCTGTTCGAGGGAGACGGCAAGGGAAAATTTCAACCCCTTTTTAAGTGATGTCACATGGAAGTTTAAAAGCAATATACATTTGAACCGCGCTTCACAGACACCCGTTAATACCGACAGCTCGTTATTACTGACACTTTCTATGCACTCCCCACTCCCAGGGTTTTACTGTAGATCTGTTTTTACATTTCACCATGCAGTCTATTCAAACAGTTTCAACATCTGGTTCCACAAATAAAAAATAAACGGGAAAGCAAAATTTTGAAGTTACCACTTATTAAAATACCAGTGACCTTATTTGGCAGCAAAATGCACCTTTATATGTGGCTGGAATATGACCATCTGGGGGGGTGAAATCCTGAATAGGACTGATAATGACAGTGATGGATGCTTCAACAACCTGCACAGTAGTCATCTTCACATACTGCACAGGATGTTGAAACATTAGTCACTTTCAATAACAGTCCTGCTCAGGACAACACCAAGGCAGATGATGATCTTTTTTATTCATGTCATGACTCACACAAATAAACCTTTCACTGTAAAACACACCTTTTTTACATATGGTTCTGGAATAAGCCCTTTATTGCCTAGATCATCCATTGCAGTCCACCATTTCTCTTCATTTTGTTCCACAACAATTAATATATCATTTTTTTTAAAGCTGAGGTCCTCTTCATCCTGCGGAGGAAGATGCAAGAATGCTGTTAGAAAAACTGCTCGCATCAAATAGAGCATAAAAAATGCTTAACACCAACAGCATAGGGAATGCAAGCTAATGTTAGGGTTTAACACGTTGAATATTCAATAATATAATAAAGAAGTTGTAAGTTTGAAATTCTACCTTTCCTGAGAATGGATACTGAGCTTGAACTTTAAATATCTGCAATAAAGGATAGAATTAATGGAGAAATAAATTCTACGAAACAGTAGCCTGAGTTGAAGTAGTTTCTACTTTTGTTCCTTTTAGCCCACTGCCCTCGCGTGTCTTTCCTCCTAACTCTGCTGGGCTTTAAGAAAATGGAACTGACAGTTTCGCTGGCTAAACAAACTGTAGAAGGGTGGGGGGAAGGGGGATTATCACAAGAGAATGGCTAGCATTTACAATGCCAGGTTTAAAATTCTCCTTGCATACTGAAGGGTACGGACCTACAAGAGGTACTGGTATTTTTGTTGAAGGTAAAAATGAAATTTAGGTTAAATGGTTTCAACCTAGGTTGATTCTCAACTTTTGTGATCACCTAGCCTTAGTCATTCTTGATCATGAATAATTAGGTAAATTGAGAATCAACCTACACTGTAAGTTGAAACCACTTTAACCTAAACATTATTTTACATTACAACACACACATAAATAATAATATTAATAAATCAAGGACCCCAAACTGAAAAGAAATTAAGTTAGTTGTACAGCCAGGGCATTATATTATAAAAAGTGTTATAAGTGTTATAACACTTTGCCACTTCATCTCTTCCCTCTTTTTCTTATTCCTTAGTACGTAATTATGTACTTGCTGTAACTTAAAACAGTGTGATTTGAATAAAATAGATGGTAAAAGAATGGACCCAAAGAGTAAAGAGTTCTTGTAGAGCAAAATACTTATGTAGCTACTTCCAAGAATGTTAACATGAAGCAAATACGGTATTGTGATTGGCTAGCCAAGTGGGCAAGATGAGAATAATTACCCACTTTGGTTTGTAACTTCTCTTAGTCATATATATTCAATCCTTTATTTACAAAACATGAGGTCAAGAAGGCTCAATATTGGCCCTGTTCTTTTTTATCATTCTTATTGACCGCTCGACTTCATCTGAGTCCATAAAACATAAGGAAGAACTTGGCAAATATTCTGCCATATTGATGTTCTGCCTCCACAACAGTGCAAAATTACTATCTTCTTCGGTCATTTGATTTCATCAGTCGGTGACTGTCCATTGACTGATCCTTTTAAAATGAAGTATACTGATGATAAAACCATGCCCCAAAGTTTGGTATTCCATAACTTTTAACTTCACTGTCTGAAGTTCATGTGTTATACGTGGCTTAAAAAGGCCCTCTGTACAATGATCGTCCATATAAAATTGGAATTCAGCAGTAAAATCACCACTAACAGCAAAATATCTATTAAAACATTGAGTTGCAGGTGATAACAATATTATACATGTATATACTTTATTCCATTTCCTCTCAGACTTTGGAGTATGTATTCAGGACTTTCAATAAGAATTCTAGTAGCAGGAGAAAGGTGTAACATTTACACAGGAGTATATTGTGAAAGAGGCTCCATGTCTGAATGAAAAATATTCATAGGCTATCACAAATTAGCTGGAGAATTCCGTGTAACAAACGAAGAATTCTCCAATCTTCGATGCTTAAGGAACACCCTGTGTATTATTTTTTGTTATTCTGTTAATTTTTTTCATAGTCAGCATAGTATGAACTACATGTAGAGAAAGAAGAAAAGTAAAAATACAAGGAAAAAAAATGGTCTCTCTTACTGGTTGTATTAAGTTTGTGGAATCCAAAAAGTGGTTCTTGTAAAATTCTATGATGCCAGGAAGGTCCTGGAATGTATTCTCTCCTATCTGATAATGACTTCCTTTGTTGTTGATGATGTAGTGGCTAACATTCCTCTCTTTGCCTTTCTCACTGAAATGCAACAATGGAGAACTTGATTAATTTTATGCCAGCCTCAATCTCTTAAGTAAGTAGCTTGGCTCCCTGTTTGTCCACCAGTCTTTGTTTTTGAACATTTCTCAGCAGTCACCAAAAATTCATGGTTAGTTTGTTAGTTGCCAGATATGAGCAATATAAAAAGTTTCAGAGGGGTCACTGATGTATGGGATACATAGGAGGTTAATAGTATGGTCAGTTGGTAAACTAAAACATTATTACTAGGATGGCTTGATTTTGTTTGTGTTTATCATTTGCACAAATCAGCTATATATATTCACAGAAAGATGGCAACAGAAGCCTAATAATTGGAACCAAAGATGTGTTTTTTGGGAAATGATTACAGGTTCCATTTGGAAAAGCCCAACTGGAAAAACAGGGCAAACTCTCCAGACATTCCACTGCCCTTGCAAAATCTTCCACTGGAACACCCTGAAAAGTCATGTTCAATTCACTTTCTGGATTTTACAGACATTTTGTAAATGGTGAACCACCATACACTTGCTGTCATAACAGGACCAGGGTAAACATTGGTGGTGTTCAGTCCAGCATTCCTGTAAGTACTTCATTTAACAAAGTCTGGCAAGCTGACATCACTTTTAATGTCCACTCTGTTTCATCTTGTAAGTTGTCAGAAGTGTTGCCAGACCTCATCTCAACCAAGTGGATATAGTTGTTACCTTGTAAGAAGTTGAGTTGTAATATGACCAACTGGCTAGTTAGATGACTGCCAGTATGAGTCCATTATCTGTTAATTTGATGTTATTATTCATTTAAAATATTTTCCCAATTCTGATTGGCTAAAAGCACACACATAATTCACCATAACCAGTTACTGATGACCAAATTGAAGAATTGAAAATGAAAAGAGAATGAAGAATTTTCTGTTTAACAAGGAAATGACGTCAAAAATGCAGCCCGCTACAGGTTAAGGCAACAGTACCGAGAAGACCTGGGGACAAGATTGAGTTGTTTTGGTTGTTAAAAAAAAATGGTGGACATTTCACTCGTTTCAAGAGTAAGAACTACAGCTGAAACTAGTCAAAATAGTAGTTAAAAACATGGCAAAAACAGCAAGAAGACAACTCAGAGGGTGGCATATGCTATTTGGAGAATAATTTGCAGAGCTGAACAAACCTAAACGTACACTATCGAAGATTAGCTTAACATCGATGCACATAAGCATGTTTTAGCTCGGTTTTTAAACTAGGAATGATTTTGAATGAATAATAAAGCAATTAATGAATTTGGCTTTCATAGGATATGAAGAATTAAGCAGATCTCTGAGGGTGCTATCCACCTCAGCCCTTGGCCCAAACTTTTCCTCTAAAATAATAGCATTAAGACACCATATAAAAACAATTACATGTAATAAGGAAATTGATCCAGTAACTGTTTTTGAAAGGCATCATTTACATTTGACCGTTAGGCATGCATACAATTGGGGGAAAATCTGCTGTGAGCAAAAGTTAAATAGAAAATTAATATCAAAGACATGTACATACATTTATAACTAAAAAAATTGGTTTAAAAAGTACCATTCAGTAACCACATGAATGACAACAGATTTTAAGAATTTCAGTAACATATATTAATACAATTGTGTCATCTTATTGACTGATGTCCACTGTCATCAGTTACTTCCTCTTTCTAAAAAGTTATTTGCCTGGAAATTTAGCTGTAGCGTTTTGAGCACGTTCACTATTTTCGATCCCTTATTTTTAGAAAAAATATCAAACCTGGATATTTGCTGTACAGGAAATGTGTGTAGCGTAATCGATAATAAACTATAAAGTCGTGTTCATGAATAAACTTGCACTTTCAAACGTCTGTTTCCCTATGCGTACGTCCTTGTCATTGGATGATAAATTTATATACATCCACATGCTCAAGTTGTGGGGTTAACCTTCTGTTTGTATAATTATAAACCAAAGCACATTTTACGATAAACAAGAGAGTTTGCCGCCTTATTTTCTGCGTCTGTTTCTTCGCTAAATATGTCACAAACGCCAAGACGTCCTGACAAGGGAAGGCCATTTGAAGTGCTGTCGTTCTAACAACTATGCCACAATTACGTTTTATCTGTAAAATTAATGACATCAGAGAGATCGAATTCGCTTTAAAACGTACATAAAAAGATTAATAAGTTGTGATCAATTACACTTTTAACCAAAACAGATCGAAATGTCGAAAATTATAATTTGGAAACTCGAAGTCATTAAGAAAATGAACATGAAATATGTGTGCTTAATGAGAAGCTTAATTTTGTTTTTAACAGTGAATATGTTGCTTAGTTTCAGAGGAAAAAATCGCTTAGGTTGTGACTGGAAACGATCTTAGTATGTCTGCATCGAAAATACTGCGATCATACCTCACAGAGAGTACAAAATCACCAGGAATTGATCTGCTGTCTCGGATTAAGTACGTGCCAGGTTTTCTTCCAAACAAGTATGCCTCTGATTTCTCTCGAGTTATACAGCCAAGATAACAACTGAAACGACAGCAGAATCGCACATTAGATTCTCTACAGCGAGTGTATGTTGAAAACAGTTTTCACTCTTTACCTTAGCTGACTTGGGTTAGAACGATTCATTCCGAAGTGTAAGCACAGCACAGTCGTTCAAAGTAAAACTCGAATTGCAAAGCTTCCACTTCAAGCAACATTCACGCTAAGACGTAACCCTCACAAGGGCGTTTTAAATGCATTTTCGTGAAGATCAAATGTTGCTGTAAGTTGTTACTTCGTCTGAAGCATTGGAACAGTATTAAAAATACAGCGATCAAGGAATTAAATCAACCAATGCTGCTGATCGAATCGAAATTACAAAATCCGGAAACTCCGTCCGTGAGCGAAAATGGGGAGGGCTTGCGTGGAAGGGAAGGGTTGTCCCTTACCAGTCCCCCGCGCGTCTTGACACGTGATCTCCAAGTTAACATGGCGGACGAAGTTGAAAGAAATCGCCTTGTAGCAGAATTTTCCGGAGTCACTGATGTTGATGCAGAAAGGGCTCAGTTTTACTTGGAGTCTGCTGGTTGGGACCTACACGTAAGTATTCTACTGTAATTTCTTGCTTTAATTCCGCGCTAACAGGACTGTTCTTCAATAATGGTTACTGTCTCTTTCACTTCCTTCTTTAATTTTAATAAGCTCTTTCATCACTCACCTTGAATTCGAAGCTTTGTGATTTTCAGTTTTATTTTGTATAATGGACAATTTTATTTATTCATTTTTTAATGAAGCTTGCCATCAGTAGTTTTTATGATACAATGGGAGAAGATGATGGTAACGTAAGACATGAACCTCCCGAGGAAGTAGAACAGGTCAGATTCCTAAATTTCTTTAGATTAATTCAAAATATATTTCTAAGCTTATGTGAAAACAGCACCTACCTGAAGGTAGAATTTCTGCAAAATATTGGCTTGTTGCTCAGTACTTTTGCTTTTGAGTGTCTTATTCTTTTTTTTTTTATTCTTGTTATCTCTTTAGTCATTAATGTGGCTACATACAGACTGTATTTCGTCTTTGCATAGCCTCCTGTGGAGGGGGGGGGGGCATTTTTTCTATTAATAGGTTAATGGGAATGTGCCACTGGATGGGGTCGCATTTTCACAACTGGATTGACTATAACGGGGTTGCATTTTCAATAGAGTTATTAGGATGGGGCCACATTTTTAGGATTTTGGAAGTCAGAAAATTCAGGTAGGTAGGGATTTACAAATGGGAAGGTATTAACTACATTAACCAGAGTCACAAATTTGTCAATAATTCATTTCAGGACAACTTAGAAAAAAGGTAGATACATAAACAGAAAATCGTGAAAAGTAACTTTTTCCAAGAGTGACTAAGATGGGGTCTATAATTGGCCACAGAATAGACTGTAATGGGGTAGGGGTTCTGAGAGGCCAGCAGCACATACCCAGCCAAAATTAACCTAAGGAACCTCCCAGGTGCATAGCATATGAAATCTTCTGCCATTTTGTCAAACTCTGCTCAGTGAAAAAAGCTGATTTGGTTATCATGATGCCGATAATGCTCCTTGAGCTTTTTGGGACAGCTGGCTTGTTGCAAATAGCCAACTAAGTCAACTAACTAGTCACTTCCAGTCAACTGTGACTGAGCAGTCTTTCAGTAATTGAAATCAAAAACTAGGCAGCAAAAACAAAAAGGAGGGGTCTTGCTATGTTCCTTGTTTCACGTTTCAGTTCTAGAAGCATGCCTTGGTAAAATTGAGAAACAGAACCATTAAAAAAACAGATTGTAGATAAAGAATAAAGATTGCTAGTTATACTTCCAGCCCCTTATGTTGTTCACTATAAACAGAAACCAGTCACAAGATCAAGACGGGGTGTTCAAGGCAATAAGGGGTAAGGAAAAATTGATTGAACAAAAAATATGTATTATTATTAATAAAGGCTTGTTTATGGTGGAAGGTGCACTTAGCTTATCCAGCTAGTTTACTGGCACTCCACTTAAATACTTAGAAACAAGTAATTCAAGCCCAACATAAATGGGTCAAAAACCCCAACTGGCAGGAGGCAACCAGTTGGCTATTTACAAGCATGGCTGCGGGTTTGAACTCGGGACAACTGATAACAAATCCAGTAAATGGCCAGAGCAAGACTCAAACCTAGGACTGCGAGATTGTGAGTGCGACACACTGACCACTTGGCCACACTGCCTTCATTAATGATAATGATTAATGGTTAAGATAATACTAATAATTATTATAACTCTCAATACAACATTATTTTAATATGGTTCTTCTGTTCTTATCTTTCCTCCTGCATGGGTTAAAGGGTACTGTCAAATACAGTGTAAGTGACGTAGCAGGTTCCTCTTTTTAAGGTGTCGTTTTCCCTGATTTTGGGTCTAAAGCAGTTACATCATTTACTGGGGATCTATGTTTAATTAGCAGTTTGGTATCAGCAATCTTGCATAAACAGTTTGCACTTCTCAGAGGTTCCCTTCAGGGAAGCTTTGACAGTAGTTCCTTCCAAAAATGGGATGCACATTTTGGGGACATAAAATGCATTTCACCACCCATGTAAGAACAGTACTAAAACCAAGCTTACCCCGCTCCCAACAGTGTGCAGAGTAGCCCTGGCCTGAGCATAGGCTCAACTTCTGCTGCTCTCTTGAGATGTCTGGTTTTAATGTCCCTCCCCAAGAGGAATGAGTGCAATTTGTCAAACAGTGCCTGATGTGTAAGAGGGCCTCTTGGGGGGTTGAATATGTCCCTAGTCTGAATTTGAAAACCTGTTGTTACGCGTAATGAGGAGATCAAAGCCATGTCACTGTGGGTATTTTTCAATTGTATTTGCGCTTTTCTCTGTTGCTGTCGCAGTTTTAACCCATATTTGTGTCATTTTTTGCCATTTCTGCTGTGTCGCTGTTTCAAGGCCTTGTTGCTTGTCAGAATTAAATTTTACCCTAACGGGGCCTTAGTTAAGCTAACCCTGAACATCCCTCTTACAGTCCTTTTAATTCTCTTTAGGAAGCATTTATAAACAGTCATACTATTTTCTTCCCACTGAACGAAAAATACTAGCATTTCAGTTTTAAAATCAAAATAACTGAGGAATTTAAGGAATTTTATCAAAGTTTTGATGAAACAAATTGTGTTGTTCCAAATAAATTTTTTAGAGGAAACATTGCATCGTTGTCAAGTATGCATGCTGAAGAGAACAGTGACAGTGAAGGGGAAGAGGGTCAAGCATTTTACGCTGGTGGATCAGAGAGAAGGTATATAGAGGATATTACACGGTGGCGAGAAGATATGAATTTTATGTTCGAGTGGCAAGAACAATTTCTCACGAGTGAGCGAAGCGAACGAGTGAGATATTGTTCTTGCCACGAGAACATAAAATTCATATCTTCGAGCTAACGTGTAATGTTCTTTTTATTATATGGAGAAACCAATTCAACAAAAGCAAAAGGCGGGAATCGTGACGTCATTGAACGATACGACACTCACAAAGGTGACATACGGAAAATACGCCACTCGGGTCCCGGATGAAGTGGCGTATGGAATCTACGAGTGGTTTAGTTCCCAGTAAAACACTCTCCTCCATATATTAAGTATAATTATGTTACAGTTGTACTGGTCAAATTTGGTTTCAGGTTAACATTTTTAAGCTACCGGTAGGTTGATTTTCAATTTTTTTTTGTCTTCTGAGGCTAGGAGACAAATTAAAGGGAATGAAGAATCAAGCTAAGTTAAATGAAAATTAACCTGAAGTCAAATTTGACCTGCAACATACACAGGCCTTGGTGGATTAACTTTGTTAATTGACGTATCTAATGTTCCAAAGTTGTGGGCTTTAACAACAATCTCCAGATGTCATGCTTCAGGACTCAAAAAGAGTGCTTTCAGCTAGTCTGGGAAAGTAGAATTTCCTGCCTGGCAAGTACTGTATTTCCTTGAATAATAGCCATCCCTCGAATAATCACCTCCCACAAATAATCACCCCCACCCCTTTGACGGAAATGTTTAAAATAATTCCCTCCCTCAAACAATCATCTACCAAATTTTAATGGTTAAAAAAAGTAAATTAAAACTTGCCTGGGGCAAGGAAAATGTTAGAGCTGTTTTTGTCCTAACCTGGGCAAGCTGAAATTCAAGCTTTTTTCAAGCCTTGGCGTTTGCTTTGTGTTGACATTCCAATGTTACAATTTACTACTAAACATGCTGGTTTTCATTTTGGGTATGTGCAGAAAGTAATTTTTTTCCCATTAAATGTTTCTTTTAATTTGGTGTTTTAATTTTGTGAAGGATCCTTCCTTATTATTTCTGTGAAAGATAAAACAAATTTATCACAGCAATGGTATTGCTTGTCAAGCCTTTGTCTCCTGCTTTTTTAAGGTACTGTCAAATCATTAAATCAACACATGCTGCATCATGAGATGGAGAGATCTCAGCAATGCATGGGCAATGTTAACTTACATGTATAAGTAAACTGAAAAGTAACACAATTCGCTTCTACGTACTAACATGGTATTTTATTTGGTAGTGGTCAGCAAATTCTTGGTCCACCGCGAAAGAAGCAGACTTCAGATGACGTAACACAAAGTATATTTGATGAAGCAAAAAGGTACTGCATACAAACTTTTAACTGACAGACATTTACGTTTCTGTGCATTAATTTTGTTCTATCTGCGAAAAAAAGTGTCTGTAGCTACTGCTAATAATAATAATAATAATAATAGTCTTTATTCAATCAAAGGATAAAAATACATATCCTAATTAATACATGATAAAATACAATAGTAATATAAGATAGAATAA
Source organism: Porites lutea (assembly GCF_958299795.1). Taxonomy (NCBI): domain Eukaryota; kingdom Metazoa; phylum Cnidaria; class Anthozoa; order Scleractinia; family Poritidae; genus Porites; species Porites lutea. The sequence goes on along the minus strand of NC_133202.1, from coordinate 43,953,203 downwards.
TACTATAATACTAAATTATATTTAAAAATAAGTCTATTTACAAAAGTTTTCTTGTATATCTCCGTTTTTATCTGAGGAAGGTGACACCTTCTCCTATGCAAACTATAATACTAATTCTTTATCTTTGGGAATGATCGCACCTAGCATATGATTATCAATAGCTCTTTTGAAAGCGGATTTATCTTGCTGTTCTAAAAGATTAAAGATGCTGACTGTTTGCAAGGTAAAATGACGCTTATGGCACTTGTCTAAAAAATGCTGTATAACATTTAAATCAGAATCAGAAGCGCCATACACAGGGAACTAATTCCGTTGTGCTCATTGCCATGGCTTCCCAATGTCAGACTCTTGTTGAAAGAAGTCACGTCATTTTTGCCTTGAAAAGAAAGACATCTGATTGGCTCAAAATGTCAACAAAAAGATTAGGATATGTTAGCATTCAAGGTCATTGTCACTGCAGACACTCATTCAAAATTAAGTGTCATTCAGGATGTTAAAATGACTGTATCACAAGAAATTATGTATTCCTTTATATTAGAGAGCTTTAAAATCATGTTCATGGCAAACAGCAAATGTCAGGTTCAAGTTGACGGTTCTTGTAATAATTATGAGATTAACAGATAAAAACTATGCAAAATAATTCTTATAAATGAGCCTGGCCGGAAACTACTTAATAGCTTTGGAAGACATAAACAACTGGTTAACCTGAACAAGTAAAAGGAAAACTTTATTTTGTAGTACAAATTGATGTTTTCCGGCTGCTGTGAATGTGATTCTGAATCTCTCTATTATTAAACACAAAAAGGGCATAAAATATCATAACTCTGACCGATATATTGGTATGACTGGATGAACAAGCAATATTAATTTATTTTATATTTCTTGTTAGACATGGTGCTGAAGTTGTCGCTGATGAAGATGTTGCCGGACCATCAGAAAGACAACTCCCTGCTTTCAAGGGTGCAGGTAATATTTTTAAACAATACCGACACATAGGTGGACAGAGAGCAAGAAATATGACTTGATCATATGTGCAATTTCTTAGCATCTGACATGTTTCTGCTGAATTTCTCTCTCTTCTTTGCACTGTGAAAATGATAAACTTTATTTAGACAGGGCTACAGTTGGCATATTTCCAAAACTAATAAACCTGTGGCCTTCTACCTGTAAGTGTCCCCAACTAAATAGAGACCCTTCAAAGATCGAACTGGTGTTTGGAGTATAGGTTTTTTGATCAGTGGGAAAAACTTAAATGCCAGGAAAAAAATGTCTTTGAGCATGGAAGAGAACCAACAACAACCACATACAGCATCAATGAATACACAATACCACAAAGGCCAAGACTTAGTTAAGCAAGTGCAGAGGCTCCAGATTTTAGATCTTTGGAGGTTGGCATCTCTGCTGTTTTACAATTTCCCATTTGTATTTAACCACCTGTCAGCAACAACTTCACATAATTTGTGGTCTGACTCTTTGCTCACGGTATGTGCTACATGTCTCGGAGTATAAGAACAACTTTAACTGAACACAAAGTACTGCTGGTATTGTAAAATTATACCTGTATGCAACAAATTATATTTGAATGAAAAGGTTTGTCAGAAACTCTTGCTTCCAGGAAAGACCCCCTGTGGTTCTACTCTGGTAAGTCATCGAACCCTGTAAGAAACCTCTAACTTTTGCCATTTTGAGTGGTTGCTTGCTGGAGGTTAAACTGTGGTTATATTGAAGGAAATTTAACTCTGCCAATAATAGCTTTTCAAATTAGCTTAAATTTTGGATGATTAGATTATTGTTTTGTGGAAGGGTTCATAACATGTGATTTCTCGTGGGGGGGAAGGGGGGTATTCCTGGGAATTTGTGGTGTGTCGCCCATTTCTCCAAATCCTGACCCTGTTTCAGACCAAAAAATTGTCATTTTCCAGACCCATTTTCAGACCTGGCATAAGCAGACATAATGTTATCATTACTTAGATTAGAACACCAACAAAAAGATTTCTGAAAATCCACCTTAAATTTGCATATTGTTCTTTCTTTCTTATTTGGAATTGAAATGACAAATACGTTTATGCATTCCCTCAAAAACCATACAGAGCAAAATGGTGCAAAAACCATACCCTTTGGGCAGCACATACCCATAAGGCATATATAAGGGAGTATCCCCGCCCCCTGCCCCGGGGTTTTTCCTTTCTTCAATACTTTTTCATCTTCAAATGTACAGGATATCGTCTTGGTGATACAGAAGGAGGTGGATCACAGCCTTTGCCCGAAACAGTTTCAAGCAGAAATAGTGGTATTCAGCAAGAAAATGTAAGAGGCAATATATTATTATTATTTTTAGTCGAATTTTAAAAAATAATACTTAAAAGGGTTTCATTGACAGACTCAAAGTTTTAACGACTTTGTTTGGTGTAAAAAAAAAACAGTACACAGAAAAAGCTGTTTAATAGTTGTTGTTTTTATTAGAATGTTGATTCCTTAGGATTTCATCCAGTAACTCCAAAGTTAGAACTACCTTGTCCAGCTTAGTGAACAGTAACAAAGAAAATTACTGCTCATTAGCTAGCTTTCATTTGAATGGTAACACAGTAGTATTTCTGTGAAAGGTTTGAACCCTGGAGTCATTTCAAAAGTATGTTGAGTTTGATCGTCCGGGTGAACGGAGTCCTGAATAGGACTGTTGTTGTTGACAGTGACTGACGTTTCGACAACCTGTGCGGTAGTCATCTTCAGAGTCAAAGTTTCATTCACTAACTCTAAAGTTGGAACTACCTTATACGGCATAGCAATTACACAGTAAAAAAGAAAAGTTTTTGTTCTATTTGGAGACATCATTATTTTTTATGTCTTCCATTATACTTCAAATCTTAATCCTATTTTACGATAAATAAATATCTTAGAAAGACTTAAGCTTTAGAATAAAATAATTTTCTTTATATTGTTTTATCTTTTCAGAAAGAAGTTCAGTTAAAGTTTTGGTCAAATGGTTTCTCTGTAGATGATGGTCCACTGAGATCATTTGATGATCCTGCAAATGAACCTTTCCTGAATTCTGTCAAACGAGGGTAAGTAAGCTCCACAGAGTCTAGCCTGCGTAGCAGGCGCTTGGAAGTAGTGGGCACAATTTTGTCTCCCTCGCGCGCGCCTGTTCTCTCTTTCGCCAACTACTTCCAAGCGCCTGCTACGCAGGCTATACAGAGTCAAAAGCCATTTGTCTATTAGTCTTTTATTTATTTATTTATTAAAAAAATAATATTATATAAGGTGACAGGAGAGAAAACGTCACGTAAATAATGAGTTAGCCTGTTTCAATCGTCATCGCTCTTATTCCACCTCCCTCAATTTGTCAAATGTTGGCGAATTTTTCTGGAGTTGAATTCTAAAGGACTGTATCCAAGTTCAGAAAAAGAGAAAATCGTTGTCTTGTGTCCACGTTCTCCATGCACAAAACGTGAAATTAGGAAGTTTCACGTCGCAGTCGTGCAACAACGGCAAAGAAGGGTACGAACATGCGTGCTGCATGTGCAGAGTTGCTGTTTTGCTTATCTAAACGTGATATTTTTTTGCCGTTCTCGTTGCCGTCGCCGACGTCGTTGCTCAAAGGAGCTGTGTCAAGGCAGTCCAGTTCATTTTGTTTAATTTTGCCAATTACTCGGCCTCAATCGCTATGGATCTTAAAGTAAGCAAAGAAATTACATGTAAATGACAAAATCAGGGATTCAAGACAAACATATGTCTCTTAGGCATTATTTTTGAAGTTGCAAACAGCAGAGATAAATTTTGAGAAACTGTTGGGCTGAACAGTTTTCAAAAACCCTAATTTCAATCGGTTTCAATCTTCTTCACTTTTGCCCATCCGTGGCATCTGTTGTATCTGTTGTGTTATTTTAACCTTCCTCAAATGTTTCAAGCGGTTATTTTTATGTTTCTCTTAATTTAACGGACGTTTTGTAATTACCTAATTTGTCTGAATTTCGTGACACAGCTCCTTTAAGCTCCGTATTACTGCGGAGATGGGATGGTAAAGTGTTTTAGGTTCTTGGGGTTCTCCATTTAAAACTGTTCTGAAAGGTCTTGCATCGCTTTTTAGGGAAATTCCACAAGAGTTATTAGCTTTGTCACGGAGAGGAGAGGTTCACGTAAATATGGAGGATCACAGACATGAAGAATACGTTCCACCGCCCAAACCTAAGGTTCAAGCTTTCTTTGGTGCCGGACATAAACTAGGAAGGTATGCCACGTCTTTCAGTTTCTTCTGCCTTCAAAAAACTCACATACGAATAACTGACGGCAGCTCTTTCATCACTGTTCTCCGCCAAGTGTATTTCGGCCAGCCTCGTTTCCTCTTTCCAGTTGGGGTTTCTCTCGAGGCAACTTTGGCATCCTGTGACAACCTGCGGTTCTTAATTTCGAGAGACATATTCATACTGTCCTTCCTCTTATGCAGTGCCTCATTAATAATCTCGCTATGCCAAATAAGTCGAATAACCAGTTGTCGGTTCCAGAATGAAAAAAGAAAAAAAGGAATTTGAAACAACACAATACTGTTTTTCAGCGAAGAGGGAAATACGTTTAGTGTTTCGATTTAATTACTTTCCATCGAAATTGTCCATGTTAACTTTTTCTGATTTTATTCTGACCAAATTCTCAGCAATTTAAGAAGCAAGTGCCAGGTGTAAACGTTACATTGCTTGTTTTACGCCCCGCACGATCCACAAACCCCTCTATTCTCAACTTGTTAGACGCCATTTTAAGGAACCAATCAGATATCGTTCCTACAATAAGACCCGTTTGTATGGCAGTTCAGCTCTCTTTCCTCATCTTCCCTTGCTCGTTTTTACTTTTTCAAGCTATTTTACGTGAAAAGTATGTTAAGTTGGGTAGGCTGCTTGTACTCCTTCTTTTCCCTTAAAATCCCACCAGTTCTTATCACAGCCAGCGGCCAGCGCGACTGCAAATAACGACGTCACGATGAGGGATTAGGACGAGACGAGAAAAGAAGGACTATAACATAATAACCTTAATAGCTTCGTTGTCCACAGACAGCACAAAAGAGCCAGCAGTCTCTTATGTTTTCTTTTCGGATTTACGCCCTCGTTTATCGCGGCTCGCGTGCATGGGATATTCGTGGAGTAGCTTTGCAAAGAAAAATAAGAGGCTGTTCGCAGTCTATAAAGACATTGACAAGCAGCAAGGATGAGCTAGAAGGACAATTTTTCTTTGTGTTATTCTTCAGCCCAGCTCCAGAGGTGAAGTTCAATCATTCAAAAGAACAAGGTACAAGTGCTAGCATACGAACAACCGCAGCCCCGATCCCTATTGACGAGTCACAGCCTGTCACCAGTATACAAATAAGATTGGCTGATGGAACACGGTATGTATAGGCCATTTTGAAATTGTCCTTTAGATCGGGTCGGTAATTGTGTCTAAAGCGCTATGAGATTGTTTTAGGGGATGAAATTGTGGCCCATTTTCCAGCGCAACCGTGTGATAGGCGTACGGAGCTTTAGCAACGATGACGGCGACGGCAACGAGAACAGCAAAAAAGCCGAATAGGTTTCGATTAGTAAAACAACACCTTTGCACGTGCGTCACGCTTTTTTGTACATTTCTTTGCCGTCTCTTCTACCTACGGCGTGAAAATGCCTAGTTTCACGTTTAATGGAGGACGTAAATAAGCGACGACGAATTTTTCTTTCTCTTTTTAAACTTGATTGCGTTCCCCAAGAACTCAACTCAAGGGAAATTCGCCTACATTTGACATTTTTAAAAGTGAATTGGAATAAACGCGTCAAAATTTGAAAAACCGTGAATTCTTTAAAAGTAACGTTTTCGTTGGCGTCGCTGTCGTCGACGCTAAAGCCCCCTAATAAAAGAAGCTGTATTGCCCCCGAAAAAGTCTCACAGTGCAATCCGACGTAATAATGACGCCTTCTCACGCTTAAACTCAAACTGTTTTAGCCGCTTTGAAAACACCACGCATTATTTTTAAGGGGCTATGTCACTGTCAACTCATGATTTCAGTTTTTTTGGTTTTGTGGGGGAGGTAGTGGGGGGGGGGGGGGGGGGGGGGGCTAATACCTCCAGTCCACAAAATCTGAAAGGTCCCAATTGTTACTTTTTGCTTGGTAAGCTGAGTGAAAAAAAAGAAAGCATTGCCAAAATCAAGATGAGTCTTCAAAGATAATGGCGTAGCAAGTGCGATAAAAGAGAGCGCGAAGTATCCTATGACGTATTCTTTCTCTTTCTCTCCTCCTCGGTACGAGAATCGTGCGCTTAAAACCTGAATGTTTTTGTACAAAAAAAAAAGATACTGTTCCGGCGTAGTTTATGTCGAGACAAATGTATCGTATGTTTTTTTGTTTTGCAGCCTGGTTTCAAAATTCAACCACACAAGTACAGTTGGAGATATTCGACGATTTATTTGTGCGTATCCTTTTATAAAAGTTTACTGTATTTAGTTCAGTGATGAACGTTAGTTTAGGCATTTACGAGTTGGTTTGAAGAATCTAGAATGTTGCGTCCTTTTGCACGGGGCTTTCTCCACAATTTTTTTGTCGTGTGACGAAACGGTTTTAGCTGGTTTTCCTTCTATAACTTCTGTTCCCGCTCAATGTAAGAACGAACATTTTAAATTTTATTTCCATCTGTCATGCTAGGTTCATCTCCTTCGTCAAACAAAAATCAATATATACTTACAGTCAAACCCCGTTGATATAGACACTCAGGGTCCATAGAGAATACCGTAAAACTTCGAAAATAAGTCCTGGGGCTTATAGTTTTCAAAGGCCCTTTTTGAGGGGCTTATCTACGGAGGGAAATTTGCGTTTTAAAATCGATTGGGCTAGCGTTATAGTTCGAAGGAAATTTACCTTTTTTGCTTTGTTTTACTTTGCATTTGAGGGCAATTTCCAAGCACAAGCCCCCCGGAGGGCATATATTTGGAGGGGCAATTTAACGGAGGGCTTTTTGCGTTACGAGTTTGGGGGGCTTATATTTGGAGGGGCTTATTTTCGGAATTTTACGGAATCCGTATTAACGGGGTGTCGCACTCCGTATTAAGCGGCTTGAATTTAGAGAAAAATGTAAGGGCTTTCTTTACCCAGGGACAAAGCAAACTGTCTGTAATAATGAGGTGTCTGTAGTAAGCAGGTGTCTGTAAAGCCGAGTTTGACTGTATTTATTTGTTTGTTTATTTTTTCAATTTATTTAATTCTTTCATAATTTGTTAAGTGGGATTGGATGTCCCTTCATAATGAATAAAAGTGTCGACTGCAACCTCAATTGTGGCTATACGAAAAAAAATTAAAATATTTTGTCTTTGCATGTCTTCCTTAACTAAAGCCGTAAAAATACAGTTCAAGACCACAAATGGCTACCAGAAACTTCGTTCTCATGACGACGTTTCCCAATAAAGAGTTAACAGATGATGGACAGAAACTGAAAGACGCAAATCTTTTAAATGCGGTAATTGTCCAGCGCTTCAAGTGAGTAAGAACTGAGGACTAGTTCAGGTAGTAGTGGCATTAGAAGTACGAGAATGAGTTAAACGCACGTGAAAGGCACGTGTTCGGTCGGCGCTTGACTGAATATCTTGCTGTATTGGAAAATCTAAGGGCCTTCAACTCTCTGACTGCTTTCAAGGGCTTTACAACACTATTGACTTTATATCGCCCACTAGTTTAAAGAGATATGATGCTTTTCATGTAAAATCTTTTCAAAATAGTTTATCCTGTAAAAATAAAATGTTCGGGCAAACGCGAGCGTTGTGTGCGGAGTAGTTGTTTATTTATTTTGTCTGCATTGAAACAAACTGATGCTGGAAAAGAAAGCAGCAATTTCTTTTTGTCGTAGTTTTAACTGAAAACTAAGTACACGTGTAATTAACCATCATAGCTGTGTTTTCGGACTCAAAACAATAGCTGCACTTATAAATTACACTTGTGCAAGTTTTATGTAACTGCCTCCAGGTTTACGGAATTTAAAAGTTCTTTTTCTGCCTGTTAATTTGGGCGAACGCTGTGTTCGTGTTTGAAGTACGTACTTGTGCGTTATAAACGTTTGTTTTTGCCGTGTATTATTAGCGCGTTTTACGGGCTGAGACTGCAAGAAACTTTCTGATATTACCAGTGATGGGGAACAGGTATTAACGTAAGGCTTGTACTGGTATTCGTTTAAAAAATGCTTAATGTATCCAGGCAAAGTTACTTAACTCTACCTTAGCGCTGGGCGGCAGAAATCCGAGCAACGCATGTGGCTAAAAAATTTTTCCTACGAGTTACCCTTCAAAAGGAAATTAAAGAGACCAAAAAAATAATCTGGCACTTGTCAGTTTAATCATTTTTTATATGCAAATACATTTTGTTCCGCTATAGCAGCAGTTATATGTTCCGCTTGTGTTAAAGCTCGTGTTGATCACTTTGCGAGGGTGCTGGCCGTTCAGCTTCCCGTTCGATCTCTGTTTATTTCTAAGCTTAACTGCTTTGTTTAAAGGCGTTTTATAGTCATGTTTTCTCTTTCGTGTCATTGTTCTGGAATCAATCCAGTAAATTTGCGATTTAAATGCTACAGGACGCATCAGCTTAAACTTCCTTTTGGAAAGAAAAGGGCGGGCTTTTCTTTGTCCACAGAATTTTCAATTAGATACCCGCTTGAACTGGGAAAAAAATGAAAAGCTTGGGAACCGTATGTACTTTATCTTGTTATAAATTGTCAATTGCATCAACTAACCGTTTACAACTCTCAGTGACTAGCGGAAAATGTTAGCTGTCGATTGGAACGTGCTTTCGCTTATTGCGTCCTTCCACCGAATCCAAACGTCTCTTACTGATGTCAAACTCGTATACGAATCTTTTCTTGTTTTCTAAAAAGGAAGTTTAAATTGCTCGACGCGGTTTAGTCAGATATTTACAAACTCTTTTTGCTATTTTGAAGCCTCCCTGATCGTGAACAAAATATTCGACTTTGCTCGCGGGCTGTGTTCACTTTAACTTTATAGACTTTTCGGTAATATATTTAAATTCGAGCTCTCTTGCATTGACCCAAAAATTAAACTTTGAAATGCGACAAAAGACTGCGGTCACTGACGGCGAACGGCTTAGCCATGAAAATTTGTTCCTGTCAAATTTGCACTGAAGCGCAAGCTTGATAGTAAACTTTGTCGTGGATTCTCCATTTCGTCAGTCACTGGTCTTGATTTATCTTGATTTTTCGCTTTCTATAGTGCTTCGACCTGCAAAGAAAACAGTGATTTTAGGAGAGAGAGCAGATTTATAATCCCCCTTATGTCACTTTTAATAGCGCAGAATTGTTTACTCTTTCTACGAGCTAATATGCAATAAATGAGAGCATTAATATTTTGTACTCTCTAAATTTTCCCAGGGTGCTAGCTAACAGCTAATTCTATTAGTATTCTTCTGTTCTCATTGGTAAACTTGACAGTACTATAGAACCTCTCACGTGAGAAGAAAGAAAAAAAAATAGCGGCAAAACTACGAACGTGTGGAAGAGATTTGAAACAGCGCTTAATTTTCTCGAGGAGTGATATGTAAATTGTCGATTTTATTTTAATAAGCTGAAAGGTTATAATATAATATTGGAATATTTATTTCCATGTTGAGGGTCAAAATACGTCCTTGGCCAAAACTGGTTACTTAGTGACGGAGGAAGATATTGCAAAAAGTTCCCCGAATTGCGAATAAAAAAGTTAGAAATTTTCAGAGCGGGGTTTGTAAGCTAGTTTTCAAGCCCGGACCTTTTCTGGAGTATTTAAGGGGAGATTTATTTAAAACGCAAGGGAACTTATTTTGCACCAAAAGCCAGGTGCAGCTAGCCTCAAAGGGACATATGTTGTTTTTAAAAGTGCAGCTGCATTTTCCAACCAAACTACCGGATGAAAAAAACGATTCACCCTTCATTTCTGCCCGAAATTTCACTTTCTTACTCTCGAACCCTCGCTTGAGAAGAGCTCTAAGCGAGCGCCAATCACTGTACTTTAAGCATCTCAGACAGCAAAAAGAAATACACAGATTTCTGCAGACTTACTTGAAAATTTTCGCCGCGCTGGAAGTGTGTGTCTCTGTGTTTTAATCATATATGAAGCGAAACGTTTCCTTTTTTGCCTGAGTATTTTCGGCCTTCTTTCGCCTTCTGTCTGCTCAACTACCACGCTATTGTTGTTGCCTAAGAGGGGAAAAATAGCCAGGTTAAAATGTGCGCTCAGTCCTCTCCGGTCAAGTTCCGGAACGCTTTCGACAAACTTACTTTCACTGGGTTCCTCGAAACGCGAACTGAGCGTAGCTTGAAGATAGGCAATGTATTTTATCGCTTCTTCGATGACCTCGATCTGAAAGACAGAAGAAAACATCGATTTGCCTTTTGGAATTTTTTGAGACTTTTGTACATCCTGATTCCGTGGTTTATTTTAGAATTTCATACCTTGGAAACACGAGGGCGAGAGGCTGTAGCTGGAACAAGGGATCGTAGTCTGGAAAACTCCAGTGATTTCATCTGCTTGTTGTAGCTCCGTACACATTTCCTTATTTCTGTAGTTCTTGGGTCTTGGAGCTGTTTCTCGCCGCTGTTGCCACTGCCAAACATTTTTCCAAATCTGCAGGACTATAGAGTAAGAAATGAGCGTACGTGAATAAGTTTTACCGGCGAACCAAGAATTTGAAAGCAACTTTTAAAGCCCACGCTTAAAGAATAAAACACTTAATTTTACAATGGTACAAATCAATCGTATAGTTACCGCACTTTTAGATCGAAGAATTTTAAACGTCTTGCTGTAGTTTATGGCGCTACCGTTCTTGCAGTAACAAGCGAATGAGTGAAAAGCCTCCTATTCTGGCGCTAACTATAAATTGCCAACATTACAATAGCACAATTCACCTGTAACGGCCTGTAAGACAATGAATTGTAAACACAACTGTTTTAAGCCAATCACACGGCGAGTTTGCCCGGTTAACAATTAAATGTTCCTTTGTGCCGACCAATCGGAATCGAGGACATTTGCCTACAGAACTGCTGGTACGGCAGTTAATGAAGTTTACTGTATTTTTTCATTTCTTGGTGCTTTTTTCTTCTTTTTCTCGTTGAAAATTTCTCATGCTGCCTAGGCACGCTTAGCGTCTGTTTTTCACAGCAATGCGTTGCGTTACCTCAGAAAGTCGAAAGCTATTGTGTTGGTTTGTATTAAGATAAGATCGCTCAGGAGAATTGAAAGAGAAATGTGGCCGTCAAGTTCGGATTCCATTCAACAGTGCAGCGTTACCTAGAGTCAAAACCACACTAAGAAGTTTTATATTATTATATTCGACACATTGACAAGGAACCTCTCTCGTTTCCATAGCTTTTTTGCTCTCAAGGCAAAAGCAAGAAACATTATCAAAGAAGTGAATAACCTGGGCAAATTGCTTGCTAAAATTAAACTTTCATAAGGTTCCTTTCAGCCCGTGGTCGATTTGCTAGTATATCTACATACTTGTCATTACAGCTGCTTTTTTCTGTTATTTTGAATCGCGTATTGCGTGGTGGAAATTGAAGCACAACAAAGCCAGCTTGAAATCTGGTAAGCGATTTTGGCTGCCTCGTTTTTTTCTGCGAATTTTACGCGACTTTTTCTCATTTGTTGCTACAAAATTGGCGCGTTTTGTTGAAATAGCACTCAGTTATTTTGATACAGTTTTCGCGTAGACACGTGGTTACTTACTATCCAGCTGCAGAGATGCAAATGCTTTACGGACAGAGCATCAAATAAACCAGTCTTCTCGTATGTTCTGGTGGTCGCATTGCTTACAACGAAACAAAAAAATAGTTGTTCAGTGTTTTCTAGAGGAGTTTTTTGACGGCCATATTAACAAAATCATAGCGATCTTTTTTTGATGCTCCTCTCTAAAAGCTAATCATAGCAATAACTCTTCTTAAATCTAATTTCCTAGGCCATTTTCCTCTTGGCCCTTCATTTTCTTTCCTTCTTCGATATAATACAATTAAATGTCGTTTTCTAGTTGAGTGTCATTGCTACAGTTTGCCTTTTCGCCGCAATAATGACGTTTTCATTTCTCTCTAAAGAGAAAACACTTCATATTTATAGTAACCCTTTTTATTCACACAGTAGGGTCTTAAAGGTGGCTTCTCTTATATCTTTTAAACGTCGTGGCAGGTTTTGAGAGTTTTCAATTTTATCCTCCAACGTTTCTGATCTTTCTGAACACGCGATGTGTACGTGGAACTTCTCGCGGCGGTTTAATTGAGTTGGCTTTCATGATGATGTAATATATATATAGGGTGTCAGAGCTACGCTCTAACAGAAAGAAATATGCGGATTATAACGACAGCCAATGAGAAGAGAAATTATGACTTTGTTTATGAAAAGAACAGCGGGAACGTTGTATCAAACAAGTGTTCTGCAAAGTAGCTTTATTGCTAGTGGACTTACTTTTCTTCATCTCCTCTCGATTACGGTCTTATACTACTGATATTTGGAGGCAGATTTATTTATATCGTGCGTTCCAAAAGTAGAAGAAGGACGAATTGTCAAATTACAGTTTATTTAAATTTTTGTAAAGTGCCGGTAAATGGTTGATTGAAATGTTTTCTACATGGGAATATAGGGTTAAATCACTTACAACGTTAAAATAAAAAATATTTATAATTCGTCGAACTTTCTCTCTGGGCAAAGCTCTGTGTGGCTTTTATTCACTCAGAATTGGTTTCTTTTTAAAATTCAAATTTGACAGGCTATGTAAATTGACTAAAGTGCTTTTACTTTCGGGAGACCCAAAAGCGAAAATGCCATTTATGGTTGGTAAATAAGCAGAATTTTGCAGCTGCTGTCGAAAATTAGACGCCATAAACAGTGGCACTTTTCACCATTAGAAACAACTTTTGCGGTATTTTAAATCTTTGTAGACTGAAGTTCACGTACCAAAATAAAAAGGAAAGCTGGATGTAGAGGAATGAGAAGGAATTTCATCAGTGAAGTAAACTGCTCGCTTTCTCTTTTTTTGATAACGCTAACCACTGTTAAAATTGTGTAGATTAGCTTCTGACGGACAAAAGCGCTACTTTTATTCGTTTATCACTTCTAAAAGGTTTGCATAATTGCTTGCAGCAATTCTTTTTAAAAATGAAACTCAACGGAACATTTTACTTTCATCTCCATAAAATATTCGTTCGCAGAACATTTTATCCTGCCTGAAAAAGCCGGTAGAAGAGGACTACTGCAAAGAAATCTTAGCGCAACAGAAAATTTTTAAAACTGTTAAGAAGTTTTTAGCACCTTCGGTCACGTGGGTTCGTACGCTTAACTTTCAGTGTTTATAGGTGTGAGGGAGGGGAAGGGATGGGGTGATTTATTTTTTTACTCCGATCAAGCGTTTAATTAGGTACCATTCATTCTCAATACAAATTTTAAACAGGGCGAAAACTGGACTTTACCTACTCCCCTGCAGCAGAAAGCAATGTGGTCTGTGGATAACTCGCGCGAGCGTAGAGCCTTGGTATGGCTAGTATGCACAACAGACGTTATTTTTTCGCGTTTTTTTAAGCGAGCGAGGAGCGCCAGACACACGCTTCTTTCGCGCTCCACGCCCGCCTCGCGGTTCCCTTCCCTAGCCTGAAAAACGCGAAAAAATAATGCCTGTTATGCAGCGAATGATTTGGCAAATCTAAGTGAGTTTTGCCGTTCGAAAAAGATACCCTAAAAAATGTAAACAAATTTTCGTCTTCTTTGTTGATTTAATAAATTACATTAAAATGCGTTTTAAAGAGTAGTACAGTCAGTGAGCTTGTGACATAAGATGGCCTTTGTAAACAAAGAGCCCATATTGACGATTAGTCTTTGTATTTTTTATTCATCAAGCTGGACAAAGCGTTTTGTTCGTCGACAAAGGCCTTAGTTTTTCCTTTGTCAGTTAGTTGTAGTAACCCAATGTGTCGTTTCTGTAGCTTACATAAATAGATTTTAACGTATCAGACAGCGAACACGCTTTTACTCCAAGAACCATCATTGAATTTGTGTTCTCTTTAATTGAAAGGTATTAATGCCACTTGTAATAGTTTGATTCATTTGAAGTCACTAACAGCCCAAAAACTGACGAAAAATGGCTTTAAGCTAATTTGAATTGTTTGGTTTTGCGGATATAACCAAATCCATTTGAACAACTTAGAGATTAATGCCAGTGATATTTTAGCTGGCTAATAGGTAATTATTTAAAGTTTCCTCGCGTTTACAAGACTAAGGAACCAGGAAGTGCGCAAAGATGATATTACTTTCATTTGAACTTGATTAATTACTCCTCCTTGTTGCTGTACAAGCAGACGCCATGAAATATACCAGTTTAATTAAAATTCAGTCCAATTAGTACAAGCAATTCGAAATTTTGGTCAGTGAGATGTACAATTCTAACATTGAATAAAGTATATTGGTTACAGAAAGACAGCGCTATATACATTGCGTTCACAAATTTGATAGCTATTGAATGTTTTTGTCTTATATCTTCTTAACTCTTATCCTCGTGATCCGAAATAAAATTTTCACAGGGCTTTTTATCGATAAAACTAAGTATTTACTTAATTTTAACAGCATTTCCATATTACAAATTAATTTAAGTCAAGAATTCTTTCAATTTTTTAATGATCTTGTCATCTTTCAACGGCAAAAAACCGACTTCTGAAACCGAAACGTTTAAGCCGCAGGATTTTAAACTCATTGTGTTGTTTTTATTTTAGAAGCATCAATTGTCGCTCGAATCCTTGTTGACTTGATCAGCTTTCTTTCAAAAATGTTTCTCTTTGTAAAGGCGTATTTGAAAGGATTTTTGAGGTGGTTTTTTTTTTTTGGACGAAAGGTGCAGCTAATTTCCGTTTATTGAAAGAAGTCCTGGCCATCAAAAGTTCACACCAACTTAGGTTATAGAGTTATTATGTCCCCCTGATTCATGACTTCCTTCATCACGCATATAACGAAACTGTAGTTTAGCCGCAAGATAACGACTGTCAGTCTTTAGTCCGCAGACCTTTCTGTCATTTCCCTTCGCGTTTTTGCTCTTTTTCTTTTACTTTTTTTTTTCCATATTTTAAATGGGCCTCCCGAGATTGGTCGAGTTAAAGCTTTTGTCGCCAAGACAAAGTTTCATGTCCGAAAAAATGCTTTGTGTAGCTTTACATCTTCTACACGTGTTTATGTTGCTTTAAAACATGGTTGGTTTACTCCCCCGCAGGCGAATAGCCAGCTGATGTCTCGCGAAGTCAATTCTGGAGAACTTTGGATTCCTTAACGAATTTTTTTTTTTTTTATGTATACCCCATACAGAAAGTTGATCTAAAGTGTTAAGAATATGTGCAGTGCTGGTCTTTTAGAAGAAAAAAGGAAAATGATGTCCTGGCGATGGATTCTTTTTGTTCCTAGTATCGTATAGGCATTGAGCGTTCAAGGCTTAGTGATACTCTGTTTGCATGCAGCGATCATGGCTTCTCATGGTGGACCAAGAGATTATCCCTGTATTAAGAACTCTCCTTTCCACCCAAATACCAAGGACAGCTTACTAACGTTAGACCCTGCCAGAGAAATGTTATGTCATATCCAGTGAAAACACTTGGAGACGAGAGAGAAAAAAAGAGGAGAGAGCTGCTCTCGTTTGTCTCTCGTTTACCGCACCAAGATCCCTGCGGTTTTGGCGTTCCCATTCCCAAAAGCCTAGTGATATGGGTATCCCCTGTAACCCCAACCCTAACCCAAATCGCTAGGGTAATACGAGAAGGGAATGCCCAGATCACTATGGTTTTGGGAATGGGGATGCCCAAAACGGGGCGATGCCCATATAACTGTATCACCGCATTGAAAATCGCAAGTCTGGGGCGAGTGGCGCATGCGTATCTGATCTGGTGCGAAAACCACGCCAGCGAGAACGCCTTAGGCTGAGCCATTTAATGAATGCAATACGAACTTCACTCTGGCACGAAACTTATTCCGGAATGAAAGTCATTTCGGTATCATATAATCTGCCCCTAAAAGACCCGAAGTATCCTTGCATGTCCTGGGCGCGAACTCGAACATTCTGTGGTCTCGGTCATAAATAATACTTTGCCAGAAATGATGACGCAAGACACCAAGGAATGGGTATACGTTATCCCCACAGTGGGTGGAAATGTTCTGACTTCCTTAATTAATAAGTTTGTTGATAACTTTTTAGCCCTGTTACGCCTGCCGCCGAAGGATACATCACAATCACAGTTTGAAATATTGAGTGTGAAATATAAACCTTTCTATTCTCAGTGTATTCTGGCTAGCAGAGATCATATCTTTTGTCAACTTACAGAACTTAGCCACTTAGAAGTTGGATTAAGTAGAGATATTTTAAAATCTCTAAACTTATATTTTGTTTATTGTTGATAAATATCAGAGAAATTGCTTTGTGCATGTAACGTTTGTTTGAATGGGACAGGACAGTATCCTTTATATCGCCATCTTAATAACTCCTGGTAACAAAGCAAGCAATACGTTTGTCATCTGGCTAAAAACAGCCGGTTTCTTCACAACTGCTTTAAATACGGGACGGATGTTTTTGAGGATTTGTGGTCTGCTCTGTTCTTGATTAAAATAAAATGGCTTTTGAGATCTCCCGCCAGGCTCGTTTATCGACCATAGAGAATAGACTATTAAAATTCGTACTTGGCTCTGAGGCTTATAAAACAAAGAAATTTCTTTTTCATCCCTTAATTTTAAGGTGATTTGTTGTTGTTGTTGTTGTTTATGCCCCAAACTTCCGATCCAAGTATGAATTTTAATAAATCGAAATTTGTCCATTGTGAAAGTTTCCAAATCAAAAGTGATCAAGTTCATTTTTATGCTCTCTGACGAGGTACACGATGGCCTTTGGCCTGGTCGATTAGCAGTCTTTAGATGAATAATTCCTGCAAAATCATGGGGAGACTAAAAGCTTCCATGGCAGTTTACAGGTCCGGACATAAGCCTGTTTACAATTAAGAAAGTTTATCTCTCCGTTTGAGCTGGAATCGGTTGTGTTATTGTGTAAGCTTATCTATCTATCATTTATTTACAATTCGCGGGTCTTTGACTGCTGCAGTGCATTGCTGATTCAAAAATCAGATATGTCGGTGTTCTTGCCCATATGGGAGAAGTTAAATAGGTGTTCTTGGCTACTTACACATACGAGGCGCGGGAAAGAGGGGTATATATTAAGCTTTTGCAGCAACTTGCAATACAAAGGCTTCTAACCAAAAATGAGATAAGAGTACTTTGCACCACCATCTTGCAACCATGTGTACACTGCAATGATGGGGTTTTTGTGAGCTGTTGTTAGGAAGCTTAAGCAATGACGACGCGGACGGCAACGAGAACGGCAAAAAAGCAATAGGTTTGATTAGCAAAACAACAACTTTGCACGTGCATCACGCTTTTTTTGTACATTTCTTTGCCGTCATCGCCCGACTACAACGTGAAAGTGCCTGAATTCAAGTTTTGTCGAGGACGGGAACACAAGACAACAACTTTCTTTTCTTTTCCTGAACTTTGATACAGTCCTTTAGAATTCAACTCCAAAAACATTTGCCAACATTTGACGAAGTAAACGAGATGAAATAAGCGCGATAAAGTTTGAAGCGGTGCGAATTCACTTTTTAAGTGACGTTTTTGTAGCCGTGGCCGTCGCTGTTGCTTAAGCTCCCTAACTTTGTTATGGAGGGGTGGGAAGGAAAGAACGCCTTTTAGTGTTTCTCGATGGAAAATCGAAAAAGATGGATGTCATAGCTAGCTTGCGAAACATTGGTGCGCACCCTATCATATGATGAGCCCATTAAAAGTTGATAGGGACAGAGCCTTTATCTACCCATTGACTCTTTTACTAGTCAATGGGTAGATAAAGGCTCTGTCCCTATGTACAAATAGAACAAGGGTCTTTATACAGTTTTATCTATTTTAGAGCTAAATAGTTGTGGTTTGTAAAAGTTTTTTAACCAGAAAGTCGGTACGTTAACAATTATTTTTAACTTCACGCAAACTTCTTTTTGAAATTGCCGGCGTTTTGGCAAAGGATCGAAACTCAACACTGACTCAAACATAAATAGATTACCTTCACTTTTTGGCATTTATATTAACTAAGCCACCAAATGGTTGTATAGAGACTGGATATGTTTTGTGATTCCATCGTTTGTTTATAAAATAACTTTAAAGATATCACCAAGACCCGTCGGTCATTACGAATAATTATACACACATGACGTTAGTTTGGTTTGGTGTAGGGGGCTTCGGCAAATTATAGGATAATTGGAGTAAATTAACTATACCGACCTTAAACGAGCACTTTTTAATGTGTTTTCTATTACTGGAACGTGTTTGGCGGAACCTCTAGATCTTTATATCTTCATTAAAACATCTTGTTTGAATAACAACAAATGAAAAAGCAAACAGTAAAGAACTTAACATGTATTTTATAGTCGCCTCAGCGTTATTCATCCAGGTTACGTTTTCCCTGTCATGGTTTTTTTTTATTTTTTACTATGCCGTTTTCGAGGTCAAGCTTGCGCGAGGGCATACGTTCTGTGG
Source organism: Porites lutea (assembly GCF_958299795.1). Classification (NCBI taxonomy): domain Eukaryota; kingdom Metazoa; phylum Cnidaria; class Anthozoa; order Scleractinia; family Poritidae; genus Porites; species Porites lutea. Next base: position 43,934,638 of record NC_133202.1, on the reverse strand, counting down.
TCTCAAGAAAGCGTCGAGAAGCAGTTCTCTCTTGTATTTTCCAGCTATACCCCGGCCGGTTACGGTGTTTCAGAATAGCTTGAAGGGGTGTCCTGCCTCTAAGTCGGGGTGAAATCATATGGTGGGTTTATTTTTACTGTTGTCTCTTATAGACAGTGCTACCTGCAACCCATTGTGTCGAACAATGTGGTACCGAACGTTTCAGTCTCATAGGTCGTAGGGCGTGACTGTCATATGAAAGCTATATTAAAACAGTACCCTTTCTTTTGTGTCTTTTGTCACTGCCGTGCTGCTGCCGCGCCAAGTTAATTTAGCCCCAATCAAAGAAAAATTTACATTTTAAACCGGAAACTAGGGAAAAGGGTGGACGACTTAAAAAGATCGTGAAAAGATAGTGGAGTGGCAAGATAGCGATTAAACAGAAACTCGTTTCCGTGATCGCACGCTTTAGTCGTGTCGACGATCTACCGCAATGAATAAAAAACGAGCCTTTAATCCAAATTAATAAAGGATGGTATTTCATTTCATTCCTTGCAATAGCATTATCACAGACTAAATTAACAGTTCTTTGGTGGTCACCCACTTAAGCTCTTTTGCACCAAGGCGTGGAAACAGACTTTTCAGACAGACCTTAAAGGCCAAAATCTCCTTTACTTCGGTCATTTGAAGTTACGCTAGTTTTACCACGCTGCCCAACCTTGTCGATGTCTTGGTTGATCGAAATATCACTGTAATCTACTTTGTTTCTTAGCGTTCAGAGCTAACTGTGCCCTTTGTCTTTGTCTAAGATGAAACTTATTCAGTCTTTCAGATCGACGGACAAAAAGTTCGAAGAAATTGCCTACGAAATTACAGCCTGATTTCATTTCAAAGCAACCTCTTGTCAACACGCCTCGTGGCTCTAATCTTTGTCCATCTATAGTGACTTTTAGGGTGAGGTGAGGGGGGAGAAAATGGAGAAAATCGTTTCCTGTCTGAGGAAACTACTTCACTTGAAAGACGACTCTTGAAAGCCAGTGAAACAGGAGAACTTTGTCTTCACATAACCCGATAATTATTAATATTTCCCGTTCATGTTAGGAACGTCAGAAGAAGATAAAAGGCATGTTCTCTTTCAGTCACCCTTGCGAAACGTTCCGTTTTATTTTAAGGCGCTTATCTTTGATACATACATCAGTAAAATTGCCGTTAGGTTCAGCTTCTTAAAAAATAAGTGGGCTAAATTTCAAACGGAATTTCTGATATCATTAGTTACCCTTTTTTTTAGTCTAAGCAATTCAATAATCGTTTCGTTTTTTCATTGGTATTTAAGTAAATCTTTTTAGGTCTTTACAGTGTCTTTAGTCTTAACTGAAATCAGTAAAAACTGTTTGATCAATGCATTAAATTCCTTACAATTATAAAAATTTTTCCAATACAGTATTGTTGTTCTATAAATGGCGTTGATAGTTTTAGACAGATGGGTCATGTTTTGAAAAATGCCTTGCATGCACCAATGAACTCTTGTGAATTTCAGCAATTTAACCTGGCATTTTGCTGACTGACGCTCTGTATCCTGTTCTCTTTGTTGCCTATTTTTATAACATGAGTCGGACGAGCTGATGGAAATATACACCAAATATTATTTCCGTTTTCATAGAATTCAATGCTCTATCACATAAAGCAAGCCGCAATTATCAATTGGCGAGAAAATTACATCCAGTTTCAATGCGTACTTCAACTAGCGGCGCTCGGTTCACAGCATTACAAAGCGCACACTCGGATGGGGCGGATGGGGGGGAGGGGGGTACTCAACAAAGGTCCAACCCCTCACCCTTTTAATCAAATACCATTTATAACAGATAGTGACCCCTTTCGTGTGCCTTAGTTATTGACAAATAGTACCCCTTTCACACACTAGTTTAGAACGATACATTCCTTTTTACTTCTGTAAGTGCACCGTCTTTTCAATATTAATGAATTACTAAAGCAGGACGAGAGCCCGGAGCAGGAAGTTTGCTTGTTTTTCAGCCATAAAATGCGCCGTGTTGACCCTTCACAGACCGCAATAACAGGTTTTTCTGCAAACCCTTCTAATACTTAAACTGATGCTAACCCTACCCTTTCATATACTTGAGGCCTGAAAAAGGTACCCCTTTCGAGCAGCTCCTCTTCGTATACACAATTACAGGGAATACCTCCCCCCCCCCCCCCCCCCCCCCCTCCAAGGTGGGACACAGATAAAAGTGGATTATAACGAGGTCGAACCGATTTCCCTCAATGGATTAACACATTTCGCGAAACTCTTGTTGGATAACTGCAGCGTACTTTGACTCGCAGCTCACATGTTTTTGTTGTGAAAGCTTTTCCCCGATTTGCGAAAATAATTTGATGAGGCGAATTCCAAATGATAACGTTTCAAATGTTGATTTACCGAAGTTAGAATAACTCCAAATATTGCAAATAAACATGTTGTTTGATTTATTTAATCTTACAAAGAGGCTGTCCCACAATAAATCCTGAGGTTTAATCCCTTCTTAAAAAGCCATACCGACACTATGTAACGCGACCTTTTTGGCTTTTTGTGAAATGGAAATATAGACGTTAATAGGATGGCTTCGTCTCCATCCCTATTTATAAATATCTTTAGAAAAACTAGAAAGTGTTATGGATAAGTTAAACGGTGCAAGTTTCAGTCTTTGCTAAGAGGATTTCCATCTTGCTTGATCCGTTTAGTAAGGATTAAGTGATCATTCAAGTTTAATAGAAGTTTTGAGAACCATAAAATAAATAAATACCCACAGATAACTTATTTTAAACCTTGATAGAAAAACAAAAACTCCTCCACAGACTTCCTTTATTCAGTTTCGATTATATCCCTTGTATCAACAAATACGTTCAAAGTTTTCCGAAATTCATTTACGCCAAATTAGCAAGAATGTGAAAATCTGCTGTTAATTCTTTGCATTTCCGTGATGTTCCTTCCCGCTGTCGTTAATCTGCGGGAAGAGATTCGCGCACCCTTCTCTCCTGTGTTTATCACACGAGGAAGCGGATAAAGATCGTGTACAAGAATTCAAAACTCTCAGAATCACGGTGAAACGAAAACAAAACTCCATCGAGGTAAATTCCGAGAGAAATTACTGCAGAGAAAATTTGCATTATGTTCTTTCCTCTTCTCACTGTGCCGCAGAAAATTTTTCATCTCAAACAGTGAATGCATGCCTCGAACTAAGATAAGTGGAACCTTTGCAATTGGAACAAATCTTACGTGGCTGTTGAGTGATGACTGGCCACAAACTGTCTTGCCGGAATATCATTGGTCAATACCGACCGTAGGCCAACATAAAAGCCATCGGGGCTAACGGGATTTTGCCTTGTTTCCTCTTTATCACGAAGTGAATAACACGCGATATGTCATTGAGCTAGAATCAACCAGTTATTAGCTCCTGCTTCAGTCAACATGGCAAGCAGTTGTGGGCGAAATCGAGAGAACGTCTCTGGATTACGCCGGCTTTTGACGGTTACCCTTATTGCTTTTGTATTTGCTCTGGCGTGCTTGGTGGACAAAACGGAATCTTCCAGGGAGACCAAAGGCTTGAAAAGTTCGAGATCAAGTAAGGAAAAGGTAAGTGGGATGTTTCGGATTTCCTTTAAGCAAACTTGAGTGATAGCACCGCTACACTTCAACGATGTCTTCAGTGACTTACCTTGTGCTTGTGTCACCTCGCAGAAGGCGTGCGAGACCAAGCTTTACCAAATGTTCAGTGATTATATGTTCTTCTGTATAGCTTGTATAATAATTTTAGTAAGGTAACCACTTTTCACAATAGCCTTTTTTATCTGCGATCAAAGTAAAAGCAAAACTTATTTACTCAAGGAAAGATTGGTTTATTTATTTATTTATTATTGGCAGTCGCAGAGATCATTAGCTGTCACATGAGTCATAGCAATTACAGAACATCGCTGGGGCGCAGCCTGCCCCTGTAACTGACATTTCATTTCACGACAAGACTCGAAGTTGCCAGATGTGTTAAAGATAGCCACCCGGGCGCTAACCCTGAATTGGTCATGATGATTTCACATATGGGGAGATGGAAATGTCACGCGCAAAAATAGGAGTTAGCTCATTTGAAATTTATTGATCTTGCGTCTGGCAGTGCTACCCGCGACTTAAACAGCTATTTATGAACATTTCCCCCTACAAAATAAACTTGTTTTTTTAATGGGCGCCATTGGCGATATTGCGGATGTGGTAAGACAGATTGATCAATATTAATAGAACTTAATTCCGTTATATTATTTTAACATAATAAGGTTTAATATCACTTTGTTGTCCTTATTTTACTGAAATTCCAATGAAAATTCAAAATATCTCACATTTTTTGGATCACCGAGTTGTTTTAAAGACGTGTCTGAAATGCGATAAATAATTATAGTCCGGTTGCACCAAAAAAAGACCTGAAAGAGCATAAAAATAATTGATAAACATATCTACGATTGTAAAAACACTGAGCTAAAACCTTGAGCATATAAAATAAGGGAAGAGTGCAACTCGACTTTGTCCTTTATAAACCAAGGGCACACCTTTTCTAGCTTGAAAAGACACTTATTTTATTGACGTGAAAAGAAAACGTAACGTTTTAACTAGAACAGCCAGTTTACGGGTCCAGGCTTTAAAGAGTTTCTATTTTGCCAAAAATCCCTCCTC
>NC_133202.1:43554948-43622448 GCF_958299795.1 Porites lutea | reverse complement strand
AATATAAAAATATACATAGGGGGAAGGGGTATTTAAATTTTTGGAAACTTGGAAAATATTGGATTTGGGGGTTGTTAAAAATTAGAATGTAAATTAAAGTGAATGATAAGTATACAAATACCTGATAGTCCACCACCACAACAAGGTGCCTCTGATCCCTTAAGCGGACTTATTGGTTTATGTGTATACCTTTTCTACCCTGACTTATTTTCTTCCTAAATCAACATCATTTCCCACAAAAAACACTCAGATTGCTCCCTCAATAGCAGACAAGGCTTTGACAGTGCAGTTGTAGGCAACAACAAGAACAACAACAACACAGCTTCTGTCCTGCTTGTGGTGAATTGAGTCATGATGAAGAAAAACAGTGTGAAATGTTAAATCTTTGAAGAATGGGCGCGCGCAAGCAAGGAGAGGATTGTGGTGAACGGTGGACAGATGGAGGATGTGGAAGAGTTTGGTTAGCTTTGGAGCCTACGTTGTCAACGAAATATATCGAAGATCAAACGGCAGCAAAAGAGGACAAAAAGGAGAGTGCCGAGTAAGCAAGCAGACATCAAAATGAGTTTTGAGGAGCGGCGACGTAGGTGTAATTTGCGCTAGGCTAGGCCATTTACTCTGGAGTGGGGTGAGAATGACGGCATTGCACTAGGCGAGTGTAGACGTTAGGATCGAAGAACGCGTGGAAGAGCGAGACACGACTTGGAGGAGGACTGTAGAGAAAGAATGGAACATAGCAGGTTGGACGAGCAAGAATGTGGCCAAGGAATAGGACAGGCAGCATTGCGGCCTTAGAAATTATGAAACGGAGAGACACGACGATGATGGTGATGATATTCAGTAAGATTCTCTCCAAGAACTCCACATTCCTTACTGTGTCAAACGGTTGCGTCTGTGTTACTGTTAACTTCTGTAGGAAATTAATGGCATAATTACCGTGACATTATCTGGTAATACACGTAGAAGAATGTTAAAAAAAATGAAAATGAAACAAAGTTAATTTTCATACATTTTTCCCGTATAGGAGGCAGTGGCTTACGAGCTCGAGAAAAGTTAACCTGGGGATGGCATAACTTGTTCTTGGTAGTGTAGAATAATTCTTTCCTTTTGTCTTCAGATATGGGGATAAGACTCCTAAGTCTCTACCGGCTCGTATTTATTCCGCTGTCTGGATGATTGCTGGCATGATAATCCTCTCAATGTTCACTGCCGAAGTTACATCTGGAATGACGTCTAAAGAATTGATGCCTCATGACATATACCTGGGGAAAAAAGTAATTCTTCTTCCCTTCATTTTACTGTGGGCACAAGGAATGATTAAAGGTGGAAAGGCGGGTCCAAAACACATAAACAGCTTCTTAATGCATGTTTAAAAACGGAGCGAATATGACAGATTAACAAACAAGAAAAATAACTGACAGAGAATATCGATAACAACAGCATTTCTTCAATAAACCACTGGTTTACAGTTAACCTTTTTTGCTCTCAAACTGTTTCCCTGCACGATAATAGACCCTTTCAACGCGGTTTTCAAAATTTGACATGGACCCGTTTCTGAAAATCTTCCGGGTCCGCTGAAAAAGATCCTAAAAAAAGCACAATAGCCAAGTTTGAGAATGATTTGGGAAAAAAGGACGAAGAAATAGCTCTGCGAAATCGCAAATGTCTCCGCAGGCGTTTGTGTGATGGGGGGTACCAAGTTACATACCCCCACCATACAAACCACTGTAAAATTTAGGCAGCTAGATCTTGCATTAGCCGTTTACTCATATTAAGGCACCCTTTCAAGGGGGTCAATAGACCGATTGCAAATATGGCGACGATTTTTATCAAAGCGAGGCTTTTCGGTAGCATGCACCCGTCGCTAGGGGCCGGTTGCCTGTGTTTACCTGTGCCTGGAAAGACTGCAGCTTCTCAGGCGTCTTTTCCTTTAAATTCGACAAAAATAAGTCAATTTTCTTTGCTGAAAAAGGTTTCTATCTGGTATGTACGCTTTGAATACTGTTTTACTATCATGCTAAATTGAACGATCAACTGACGCACAGCGATCACAGACAGAGTCATTTGTAGCGATCGCGATAACTTTGACTGCCTGATATTTTTCATTCATTGTATTTAAGGTTCACATGTAAGCTTAAATATTATCATTCTAAAAGCTGATCTTCAATTTTCAGAATTGGATTGCATGCCATTTTTGCTGTACATTTATAAATAGTGAAACATGCCGAATAGTTGTTGTGTGCCTTTGTGCTTCAAGAGTGGTTATCGTATAAGGCCGGGTGGGAAAAAGATCACGTATCATTGCCTTCCATCGGATGCTGTAAGACATAAGGTACTACTTTCAAAATACTTGTTCATTTAACCTATTGTTTCAGATTTCTGATATCCTCGATACGACTTATACTTCAGGAGTGGCTTGTGAAAATTTGACGAGCCGTATCTCCAGCATTTCGGATAACTGAACGTACTGAAATCTGGTCCTTGCATTTCAAGATAACTGATTTTCGTGTAACCTTAACTGGTCGTCGATATTTAAAGGATGATGCTATTCCCTCAATCCTCAAGTTTCATGGTCGGTAGCATCCCCTAAGCGAAAAGCACCACGTAAGAGGTCACCAAGCCATTCCATTTCTATATTATTTTACCCTCGATAACTCGAACCATGTTTTGAACCCTTAAAAAGTCGGGAGAAAACAGACTACTGGCGTCCGAAACATTGAATTTTGAATTCACATTGACATTTTGTAGGCATATAGTTTACTAGTGGAAGCTGATGTTGTTTGTCACTAATCTAACGTGAAACAGCTTTACTTCTCAAAACAGTAAAACGCATGCTCTCTTCGATTTAGGCAACATTTGTTCGGTTACATTCTGATTTATAATCTAGAAGTATCTTACAATTTCCACTCAACATTTCTACAATTAACTGTGATTTAAATGTTCACTGTGCAGTAAAAACTGTTTTTTTCCTTACTCCAGGCTATTTTCTTCGAGATTCTAGACTGCAAAACAGTCCGTATTTTTGCGTCAGTATTCAAGTACGCTCCAGCAGTCAAACAAAAGTTCTGGAACGCGCGAGGCTAAAAACAGAGAGCACACGCCCTACGGACGTGTGAGGCTCGCGCGCTTCGCGCGCTTAAGACTCTTACACCATGCTTTACCGATTTTTTTGCTGATTTTGAGAAACAAACCGACTGTTTTGCAGTCTTTCTAGCGTCCCACGCAGACTTTCTTAGGGGTTCGTCACGCGCTCCTGCCCCACGAACGTCTGCTGAATTCCTTTCCCATTGTTCGCAAATGTCGGCTGGAGATCACGTGCAGATTATCGGAGATCCAGTCGGCGCTGTTGAAGTCAAAGTGTTGACAAGTCAAACACATACGTACAAGCTCTGTAGAGTGTGATACGTGACCAAAGATTTTTGCTCCTGACGAGAATATAGGAGATAAGCGTTGGCTTTTTGCATATTTCTCTCTGTAAAGGCTGGATTAGATGTCATTTGCTCATAAAGTTTTTATTGGGTGACGTAACGACGGGGTTACCTTGTAAGACTGAAAAAAAGGCAGAATTTTTTTCACACGTTATTGTTTTGTAGTAAGGGACGGACCATTAGAGAAGTTATGGAGGGGGGGGGGGGGTGGGGAGGGGAATTTTCGAACCGCAGGAATTTTTTTTCGTTATCAAATTCCTTGTATAATTTTTTTTTAGGCCATAGCATGAATTTTTTTCATTTAATTTTCTGTTGCGCGAATAATTTTTTTTTCTTACTTCGCCCGCCCCCCATAAGTTTTCTAATTGTCCGTCCCTAAAGCCGACTTCCGTTCAGCAAATTTAACCTCAGAGGTAATTTTTCTCAACGAGATTCTAAGGGTAGCCACTAGTACGAACGCTTGTGATTTAACTGAGTAGTATGTTCTAAAAGTGTAAGGTCTTCACCTTTCATGAGACCTTTCAGATATTTTCTGGAGCTATAAAGTCAAGCGCAAAATTTCTCAAGGTCTGCTGTGATTGGTCTACGTTTTTTTCCACTCAAGTCAGCAGACGTTCGTGGGGTAGGAACGCGTGACGAACCCCTAAGAACGTCTGCGTGGGAGGCTACAGTCTATCGAGCTTCCGATAACTCGAACTCCCGGCCGATAACTTTTTTCGATTTCCCTTGAAGGTTCGAGTTAACGGGAGTCGACTTTTAGAGGCAAAGTAAAAAGCACTGACCTTTATTTTAACACAACGAACTGACGGTAACTTCTTCTTGAGCGTATTTATTGTTTCCAGAGTGAATAAACAATAAGATAACGGACTCGCATTAGCATATAAACAAGCGACTAGCCCCTAGCAACGGTTGCTACCGAAAAGCGTTGCTTTGATGAAATCGTCGCCATATTTGCAATCGGTCTATTGACTGTATAGACCTTTGTCAGGAGGCTAGCCGTGCATCAACAAAGCTTTTAAAATCTCTTAAGACAAAATGTCCGCCGCGTGACAAAGGTCTATCGTTTTCTTCTTGAGTTGGTTAAGAGCCTCTATTACCATGTAGAACCGCCTGGTACTAGAGAGTTCTCTCTTGTGATAGAGAGAATTTAAGAGGTCTTGTACAAACACCGGTCATCCCTTAATTATTTTGCCCTGTTTGGAATCCCAATTGGATCTTTTTGCCCAGAGAATTTTAAAATTGCTCTTCATGTTATGCATGTGCTGTGTCACAGACTAAAATTTGAAAGTTAAACGTTTTTGAGTAAATCTATTGCTGAACAAATATACTCTAAATCATGGTTGTAATCATAGTTATATCTCAATATTAGGTTGGAGTCCCTTTTCATAGCAAGCGTTTCTTTAAAGAAGAGCTCAGAGGAGCAAAGATAATAGGTACTGTAATCTGGAGATGATTTGTGATGACCAGGTGGTAGTAATATTCCATTACACCAGTTCATGCAGTTAGCATATACACCTTTAGTTCCACCAAATTTCCCTCGGTGCATGTCTCAATATATCCAGACCTCAAGAAAATGTAGTATGCGTTATTATGACCCGGAAACATCTGTTTTTATGTGAATATTCAGAAAGATACCGTATTCCCAATCTACGAACCCCTGTATACCGTGTACCCAGAAACCCTGAAAAATTTTGGGTAAGATTTTCCCTGGATGCACTACTCTCTAGACATTTTCGCTTCTGTTACCCTCTTTATCTGCAAACCAGGACTGCAAACCTTCGCACTACCTTTTCATTGACCTTGCCTGGCCTTATGAAGCAAATTTTGTGGTCCATAGTCATGTTGTGTAATGTAGCAGTTCATGCTTGACATCTGCAATTGTGTGTAATGCTTTTCAGAGATAAATTCCAACGGAAGTTTGATTAAAGACTTGAAAAACGGAACTCGTGGAATAGAGAGAATTGTTCTTCATGACTGTGAAGAATTTGATGAAGGCACAAACGAAAAGTTTCAGTCTGTACGGGCGTTGAGCAATCACTACGTTGGAATACTCCTCAAAGGTGCTCCTCCCAAGATGAGATCGTGTGTTAAGAATATGGTGGAAAAGCATCACAATGTAAATGAATCCCTTGAAGAAGCTCCAGAATGCGAGAAGACCTCCACAATTGGTATGACCGAATACGGTTCAAGAAAAGGCTTAGACTATGGAGACGTCACTAGCATCATCATGTATGTTTCTACCGGTCTTCTTGTGTTGATGTTTGTGGCAGGCTGCGTTTGGGATTTGAAGAAGACCAGGAATCCTCCTAGAGAAAAAGAAGGTAAGAGAAAGATCTGGTTTAAAGGATTCATTCATTACTTTCAATTTCGGTTCAAGATCACAATTTTTCTTGTCTCAGGTAAACAATACCGATACCAAAAAGGTAATAAGCTGTTCTCGCCTCATCCGAATTCCGGAATCCGGGCAGTTTTTGCCCCGCTTAATTTTGGAATCCGAAAACCACGAACAATTTGGCTGTGGAATCCGGTATTCTGGGCTTTGGAATACGGAATACCACTCAAGGAATCCGAAATCCCAATTAAGATTGGAATGAAGAATATATAAGTTTCACGGACGAATAGTGGAATCCATCCGGAATCCACGGCGTGCAATCCAGAATCCAAGACTGTTTTGGATTTCCTTACATGGGGTGACCGTTCGTCACGTAAGCCCTATTCCCGCTTCCCGGGGAGGGGGGGGGGGGGGGGTACTTTACGAATTTCTGGGTGGGAATGTGCCGCTGGGACCCTGGAACCCTTAACCTATACCAGAGCTAGTTCAGCTATAATTGCTACCCTATACTAGAGTAAACTCCCCAAATCCCCCTATCCTAGAGTAGCTGTTTTCCATAAACTACTGAGGTCACTAGCACAGTCTAGCCAAAACAAAACCTTATACCACAATCCCTGGTCTAGATAAAATCTTCAACCAACTGATCAGTTTCCTGAAAAATGATACCCTATTCTAGACCCAAACGCTCTGATTTATATACCTTATCCTAAAGTAAACTGCTTGAAAACCATACCCTTCACAGCGGCACATACCTATATAGCCCATATATGGCAGTACCCCCCCGGGTCCCGCTTCCAGCCCTTATATGTATTTTCTTGTTTCAGGTAACGTTAGAGACCATGGGAGTACAGAAATGAATGCGACAGAAGAAGAAATAGAAATCAGAGTGATCAAAGAAGACAAAGATGTGAGAAGAAGCTTGAAGGTCGCTTCAACAACTGAAGTTCAAATAGAATAATAGAATAATCTTTATGTGCATTTTTTGTATTAAAAATAATGTGTAAGCTAGGAAGCTGTTGGTTCTCTTGTTAGCTCCCTAAACAATTTAGGTTCTAAGTAGCACGGTAAATGATCAAAAGAAATACAAAAAGAAAAAAAAGCAAAGAAGGAAGACCTCATTTACATGTAATATGACGCGTCATCAGCATAAAGAAAATTTATTTCATTTGTTGTTCTGACAGTAGATAACGTATAATTTTCTTCGGAAATGCAGACAAACTTGAGTTATGAATTAAATTGAGTTGGAAGGTCTTTCCAAATGCAATAAAGGAGATGGGTTGTTTGCCTAAAAGAAAAAAGCCTGGGAACCTTAGTAGTGACAGCGCCATAATCTGCTCAATTAATAAGCGAATTATATGCATGGTTAAATTTGTCTTTTTAGTACACATAGTCAACTGTCTCTTAGCTGATTAAACCGCTGGGTCCCTTTTTTAATATAGATGATCAACTAAAAAAAAAAGGGAAAAAGGCAGGGACTAGCTGTAGGTGTCTCATTGATGGGTTAACCTACACTACGAGAAAATAATGGGAAAAAGGGGTAGTCTTAGGGTGTTGGCCGGGATATGTGAATTTCACATAAGTTATTTTTAGAGGTTGTATCCACAAGGAAGTCTAATTCCTGGGACGTCCACACACTGCAGTCGATTGTTTAAAACGTCATCAAGTCCAAGCACGAATGCCTCAAAGCAAACAATGCAGAATACTGTAATGGCGACTGTTGAATTCTATCGATGCAACACGGAATAAAAGTTTGCTGACCTCTCCGAAAACTTTCCGAATAATTCCAAGCGTTTAATTGGTCTAAAAATAACTTTAGTGAAATTCACATATCCGGCCCAAGGGCTAGGCTGGGCGCTCCATCTCTGTTCCATCATTCTCTCCTGCCTTTTACCTTTGCAAAATTGCTTGGTTAGCTTTAGCAGGTCACGAAGAATAATTCGGGCGTAAAAAGTCAGAAACTTAGAAATAAGTTGAATGAATGACAACAATAGGGTTATTTGAAAGGTTCATTAAGGACCATTAAGAAATGTTTAAAGCAAAAGAGACTCCAAACAATGTTAATATATAGATTTAGCCAGGGCTAAAAGCGAAGCTCCCATTAATAAATTTATAATTTAAATCAAACAATAAACTTGTATTCCACAATTCAGTTAACTTTAGAGCACATTGATGTGACTTTTTAGGGAAAGGCTAAGTAATTTTAGGTAAAAATAATTTGCAAAGAGCCCAAGAGTGAACCAAATCTTACCTCGAGTTGATAGCCTCATATGTACACCCAAAAAATAGCAATAATCTTCGATCACATTTAAGAGCCATAATGGCTTTTGATCACCGTAGATTAATTAGGCCTGGGAAAAAAATCGGCCGAATTTTGCGTTCGACAACTTTACTTTACAAAATCTTGTCAACAAATCTGAGTGCTAATTGTAAACCAACCTTTCATACGATTTTTATCACATCTGAGGTGAAAAAGTACTATGAGGCACTGTTTCTATCATACAGACCTCGAACATAATGCAGTATTTCACAATTTTGCAATACAAATTGCACTCATTCAATATTTAGGACGACCGAAGCACGCGTGGGCTTTTAGCTCAACCGTTCAAAAAATCTCCAAAATCACGTATTGGCCATTTCGGAGTTGCGTAGGGAACTGGGGCGAGTTTCAAATTTAAACTAATCGACAAACTGACACCACCATATAAAAGGTCATGTTGAGATTGGCCATTTGACCAAGTTTGGTGCACTAAATTTGAACAGGGATCAAGTTATGACTCTTGAAACATGGTTAAGGATCCATACAAACCTCTGTAATTTTGTGACAACGTCCCCCAAAACCATGTAAACTCTTATTTTTTTTTCACGATTTCTGTAATATTCTTAAAAATGGGCAGACACAGTGATTTTCGATTTAGTTCATTCCAAGTAGTAGATGCATGACGAATTTTACAGTTTAAACGAAAAAATGAAAAATTTTAAAGAGTTTATATGGTTCTGGGGGACGCTGTCACAAAATTATATAAGTTTGTATGGATCTTTAACCATGTTTCAAGAGTCATTACTTGATCCCTGTTCAACCTTAGAGCACCAAACTTGGTCAAATGACCAATCTTAACATGACCTTTTATATGGTGGTGTCAGTTTACCGATTAGTTTAAATTTGAAACGCCCTAGCTCCCTATTCGCAACTCCGAAATGGCCAATATACAGCCAGCCGGTTCTCATTTTGTAGTGCGAGCTGTGGTCGAGTGTTTGATTGAACATTGATAGGGTTACGCTCCAACATAATAAGGAATTTATTATGTTTATTTTTATTTACTGAGTTTATCGATGTGTAATCTTTAAAAGCGTTTGATACGCGCGGCATTTTGAGTACTCCTGAAAACAAACGGCACAGCGATAATTACAAGAGAGACTACTAACAATTAATAAAAGAAATATAATTCGGTGAAACATATTCAGACACCACAATTTTCATTCACGAAGACAAGCATTAAAGTGTCTCTAAAAATCCTGAGTCTTCAAGCTTAAAGCTTAAGTTTATGTTTTAATTAAGTCGGCTTCCCGGTGTTTGCCTTTTTCAAAGATGAACTCTAGGCAAGAAAATCGCTCAAAGCTTTCTTTTACAGCCAGAATTATAGCTAAATATTCTTTGGAACGTTTTCTTTCTATTTGTGGTTAGAAAATGTCTAAAGGCTTCTTAAGCCTGATACTCAAACCTATAGATAACTTTCACAGTGACGTCATCAAATTTAAAGACAAAATAGCGAGATTTTAAGAATTCTTATTTACACTAGGTTGAAGATAAACAAAAAGTAAATCTTTGTACAAGTTTTCATTCCCGTAGCATCTTTCATTTCGAAAATACAGCAATTTGAACTTCCAGGTTTTCACAGTGCGTGACACCAAAATAGGAATGCTGTCTCGTTGAAAAAAAGTATCTCCTCTTGATTTTCAGCAGTATAACCATTCCAAGTATTAGAAGATATTTTTATGCGCACGTATGCTAGTTCTCGAGTGAAAAGAAGGAGCTTTTACTGAAAAAGTGAACTCCAGATGTTTTTGTTGATTTTCGGCGGCCATTTTGGTACACCAAAACTGTGCACCAATATGGCGTCTCCATACAAAGCTCTACAAAGGTGCGTGAAACGTTTCGGCAAATAACTCTGAAACTGTGGGCCACAAAGACCTGAGAAAAAAATTAGTCTTTAATAACATTTCATTTTCTTCGCTTCTTCCACTGGACGATTTCCAATTTATTTTTTTGTTGCGTGACAGTTAAAACGATCTATATACTCAGTCAGATCATTTTCTCAAATCTTACAAACGTGTATCGACTAAATAGCCGCATAAACTATGCTCGACTTCTTTAAATTAGATATAAAAAACAACCATCAAATATAAGAATTACTCAGGCTTACTATTGGAGATGCAGCTCCCGAAACGTATCAAGTAGGGCCAGTATCGCCGCCATATCACCGTGGTAAATTCAGTTCTTGGAGCGCTGCTGTCAAGAATCCTCAGAACGCCGACCTTAAGCAGCATCCGTCACGATTATACTCTCACGGTGAACCAAGACTCCCCCGGCAGCCTATAAACTGGGAGGTGGATAACCACCAGTCCTCGCACTTTCAAAGGCAGCAACAACCGCCCGCGCTACAGATTCCTCCTCACTTCACTACAGGCTGGCAGATGCCCAGTAAACCTCACAATGGTAAAGACTCTCATGTTGAACTCCCTCAGGAACTTATAACTTTTTTAAAATCATTAAATCCTACTTTAAATAATACCTAATTATTTACTAGGATACGATTAGAACATGCCATAAGATGTCATTAATGTTGGCAGATTTCTTCAATCGCTCCTCGACTGGTAGTCTGTCACGTTCTTTTCGTGGAACATCAATGGGATCTTTGCTAAACCGCTTGGTGATGAATTGCAAAATAATGAATGTTTGAATTTGATCTTTCAAATTGATTTCGTAATTCTTTGTGAGACCTGGAAGGAGACGATTATCGACGTAACAGGATATCGATCGGTAGTTTCAGGTACTTCAAACTAGGAAACAATGGTCGCAACTCAGGAGGAGTTGCTTTACTCTACAAAAAGGAACTCCATAATTGGATATCAATAGGAAAAATAACTCCGAACTATCTGTGGTTCAGAATTAACAAACAGTACGTAAAAACCTCAAAAGATATTTATGTTTGTGGCGTCTATATTCCGCCTAACAACTTGAAATACTTTCTCCCTGAAATGTTTGAAGATCTTGAAAACGACATTGAAACTTTTTACTCTCAAGGATCGATTCTTCTCATGGGTGACTTTAATTCTAGAACAGGAAAATATTCGGATTGTGTAACCCAAGAAGGAAACACCATGATTACCAATGATCAGTCCAATCTTTCTTCAGCTTCCACTCATAGAAATAGTTTTGACAACAACATTAACAATCACGGTAAACGCCTTCTTGAAACTGTCAATTGATTACAACATTGATGTCCAATATGAGTGCATTATCAGTTTTCCTGTGCTCCTAAACTAGCTAGACAGTAGGAGATTGAACGAGGAGGGGGGGGGGGGGGGGGGAGGGGGGAGGGGGAAGACACGAGGTCTGGGACCGAGAAACGATGTTCTCACAACTTGCAAAGCGGTCACCCAGCGTGGTGGTCAGCGGATACAGTTTTTTTCGATAGGTACGTGGTGTAAGCATCATATAGTGGTTCCCCGTTAGTTACTAGAAGCAGTGTACATAATCCTACATAGCCCTACACAGCCCTACATGGCCCTACGTAGCCCTACATAGCCCTACATAGCCATACATAGCCATACATAGCCATACACAGCCCTACATAGCCCTACATAGCCATACATAGCCCTACATAGCCATACATAGCCATACACAGCCATACATAGCCCTACATAGCCATACATAGCCATACATAGCCATACCCAGCCATACATAGCCATACATAACCCTACATAGCCCTACATAGCCATACATAGCCATACATAGCCATACATGACTCTACATAGCCCTACATAGCCCTACATAGCCCTACATAGCCCTACATAGCCATACATAGCCATACATAGCCCTACATAGCCATACATAGCCATACACAGCCATACATAGCCCTACATAGCCATACATAGCCATACATGACCCTACATAGCCCTACATAGCCCTACATAGCCCTACATAGACCTACATAGCCCTACATAGCCATACATAGCCCTACATAGCCCTACATAGCCCTACATAGACATACATAGCCATACATAGCCCTACATAGCCATACATAGCCATACACAGCCATACATAACCCTACATAGCCCTACATAGCCATACATGACCCTACATAGCCCTACATAGCCCTACATAGCCAAACATAGTCCTACATAGCCCTACATAGCCCTACATAGCCATACACAGCCCTACATAGCCCTACATAGCCCTACATAGCCCTATATTACCATACATAGCCATACACAGCCATACACAGCCATACATAGCCCTACATAGCCATACATAGCCATACATAGCCATACACAGCCATTCATAGCCATACATAACCCTACATAGCCCTACATAGCCCTACATAGCCATACATAGCCATACATAGCGATACACAGCCATACATAGCCCTGCATAGCCATACATAGCCCAACATAGCCATACATAGCCATACATAACCCTACATAGCCCTACATAGCCATACATAGCCCTACATAGCCCTACATAGCCGTACATAGCCATACACAGCCATACATAGCCATACATTACCCTACATAGCAAAACATAGCCCTACATAGCCATACATAGCCATACATAGCCATACACAGCCATACATAGCCATACATAACCCTACATAGCCCTACATAGCCCTACAAAGCCATACATAGCCCTACACAGCCATACATAGCCATACATGACCCTACATAACCCTACATAGCCCTACATAGCCCTGCATAGCCATATATAGCCCTACATAGCCATACATAGCCATACACAGCCATACATAGCCCTACATAGCCATACATAGCCATACATAGCCATACATGACCCTACATAGCCATACATAGCCCTACATAGCACTACATAGCCCTACATAGCCACACATAGCCCTACATAGCCTTACATAGCCCTACATAGCCATACATACCCATACATAGCACTACATAGCCATACACAGCCATACATAGCCCTACATAGCCATACATAGCCATACATGACCCTACATAGCCCTACATAGCCATACATAGCCCTACATAGCCCTACATATCCCTACATAGCCCTACATAGCCCTACATAGCCATACATAGCAATACATAGCCCTACATAGCCATACATAGCCATACACAGCCATACATAGCCCTACATAGCCATACATAGCCATACATAGCCATACACAGCCATACATAGCCATACATAACCCTACATAGCCCTACATAGCCATACATAGCCATACATAGCCATACAATGACTCTACATAGCCCTACATAGCCCTACATAGCCCTACATAGCCCTACATAGCCATACATAGCCATACATAGCCCTACATAGCCATACATAGCCATACACAGCCATACATAGCCCTACATAGCCATACATAGCCAGACATGACCCTACATAGCCCTACATAGCCCTACATAGCCCTACATAGACCTACATAGCCCTACATTAGCCATACATAGCCCTACATAGCCCTACATAGCCCTACATAGACATACATAGCCATACATAGCCCTAGATAGCCATACATAGCCATACACAGCCATACATAGCCCTACATAGCCCTACATAGCCATAAATGACCCTACATAGCCCTACATAGCCCTACATAGCCATACATAGCCCTACATAGCCCTACATAGCCCTACATAGCCCTACATAGCCATACACAGCCCTACATAGCCATACATAGCCCTACATAGCCATACATAGCCATACACTGCCATACATAGCCCCTACATAGCCATACATTGCCATACATAGCCATACACAGCCATACATAGCCATACATAACCCTACATAGCCCTACATAGCCCTATATTTACCATACATAGCCATACACAGCCATACACAGTCATACATAGCCCTACATAGCCGTACATAGCCATACATAGCCATACACAGCCACTTCATAGCCATACATAACCCTACATAGCCCTACATAGCCCTACATAGCCATACATAGCGATAACACAGCCATACATAGGCCCTACATAGCCATACATAGCCCAACATAGCCATACATAGCCATACATAACCCTACATAGCCCTACATAGCCATACATAGCCCTACGTAGCCCTATATAGCCGTACATAGCCATACACAGCCATACATAGCCATACATAACCCTACATAGCCATACATAGCCATACATAGCCCTACATAGCCATACATAGCCATACATAGCCCTACATAGCCATACACAGCAAAACATAGCCATACATAGCCCTACATAGCCATACATAGCCATACATAGCCCTACATACCCCGACAGATTCCAGGTATTAAGAAATTCAGTATATACTGGGAGATTTGAATTGTAATTTTCTTTTCAAATCTCTTAGAGGTTCACACTACCCATCTATTGGACTTTATGGTTGAATATCAATTGGCACAATTCATCAAAGAACCTGCAGAGTTAATGCCAAATCGCATACTCGTATTGATGCATTTATTAGATGTACTAACCTGGGGATGACACGCTCATAAAAGTGAAGGGGATGCTCATCGTTTCCCTTGGTAATGTAAATTGCCGATTTTGGTGTCATTTAAAGTTATTTTCGACACTATATTTGCTCATAAAGGTATCGCTTATGGCTGTGCATAAATAAATTCCGTGACACTGACCTACAGATGTCTGTTTTAGTATGGGAATCCACTCCCTCTCTGGTCTCCTTAGGGGTTAGTACTTCAACTTTCCCACACCCCACATAGTGATACACATTATCAGACCTTGATCGCTAGAACGCCGCATAATTGCGGACACCAATGGATGTGACTAAATAAAGCAACTAGTGATTCCACACCTCGCTGTGCAATAGACCCTTCGTTGTTCATTCTATTCTTCACCTTTTTCATGAAGGGACAATTCCGTAAAAAAACTCCGCTATAAAGTGCGCCTTGAATTAGGTTAAATCAGTCACTAGGTTTGAAAGTGATTTGTTGTAAACTAACCAAGATATAGCTTCTCAAAGAAACGAAATTTTAAGAAATTTTATGGCGAAATTTTAAATGTTATTTAGGGGGCGGGGGGGGGGGGAGGCAAACTTACCCCCCAC
Organism: Porites lutea; assembly: GCF_958299795.1. NCBI lineage: Eukaryota > Metazoa > Cnidaria > Anthozoa > Scleractinia > Poritidae > Porites > Porites lutea. The sequence continues at coordinate 43,607,393 of NC_133202.1, read as the reverse complement.
CATATAAACATTTGGCAGTCGTATTAACTTTGGGGCTTCTTTCTAGTAGTATTGACAGATTTTATCCTTACTGGTCCATGTCAAAAGTGGAAAAAACCGTTGAAAGGGCTATCCACGCAAGTTCCACCCGGGATGCGAACTTTGACAAATATAAAAAAACATTCTCTGCTTGGTGCAACCGGAATAGAAAAAGTGGATGTATCCGGCTGTTTTCGCTTTAATATAAATGGGTCCATGTCTGTAGCCTCCACCGGAGACGATCTTAGGGGGTTCGTCACGCGTTCCTCGGGCAGGAACGCATGACGAACCCCCTAAAAACGTTTGCGGGGAGGCTACTATATCAGAGGCTGAGGGGGGTATTTCCACTTACTCGGAATTTAGAGGCGTGTGCCAGCGCATGATCCCAATAAAATATATATTTTTTGGATTCTGAGGGTTTCTTGTCATTTTTCTAACTTTGGTGTCCAAGCCTCGCAATGTAGTCTCTTATGATAACGCAGGACTATTTAGGACTATGTAGCCCTATGTCCGATTATGCAGGGCTATGTGGGATTGCGTAGATTTCTGTACGGCTATGTAGCGCTATTTTAGGGCTATGTATAGCTATGTAGGGTTGCGTAGTATTATGTAGGGTTGTGTAGAGCTATCTAACGCTATGTAGAGCTATGTATGGTTATGTAGGGTTGTGAAGGGATTATGGGGCTATTTGAAACATGCAACTAGTGGCCTATTATCAATGCTGCATTCTGATTGGTTTTGCTACTACTAGGCTATATGTTACAGCCCACTATTAGCGAAAAGCGCCAGCTTTGAAAATCAAGACAATGGCGTATGTATGGCTATGTATGTCTATGTACAGCTATATTTAAGCACAGAAAACGTTTTCTGTTTGCATAGTTCCATAAAAACACGAGAGGGGTTGGGAGAATTCGAGACAGCTATTCAAACCAGAGACGATTCGTCTCGGGTTTGTATAACTGTTGAGAATTCTCCCATCGCCTCGAGTGTTTATAGCAGGCCATGCAAACACAGGAAATAAGCTTTCCATTGCTTTTATAAAATAACTTTCCCGAGAAAAAACGCAACACTCCTTGTACGGCACTGATCAAAAGATAAATTCTTACCAGTCGCAAAGTCCTGTCCACGAAGTGTTGCACGTGTAATCACTTTTCGTTTTCCAAAAAGATGCTTTCTAAAATACGGATTTTTGTCGCTTAAAATGTCAGCTTAAGCAAAGAGAAATTGACACACCTTCTTTGTAAGGATTTTCCAAGTTTCCGCCGACAAAGAAACGGGTAAATAAAGTAAACCTGTCGAGTTTTAAAGTCCAAAACTTTTTGAAATTCGTGCCTGCATGATAACCGCACGAAAAGCGAAACATCTTGACGCCACAACGATGTTTACATACTCTCATGCAAATATTACTCTCCCCCACTCAGAACGCGCATACTATCTCAATTATTTTATAAATGGCTATGTATGGCTGTGTATGGCTATGTAGGGCTACGTATGGCTATGTGGGGCTGTGTATGGCTGTGTATAAATATGTAAGGCTGTGTATGGCTAAGTAGGGCTATGTATGGCTGTGTATGGCTATGTAGGGTTATGTATGGCTATGTAGGGCTATGTAGGGCTATATGTGGCTGTGTAGGGCTATGTATGGCTATGTAGGGCTATGTAGGGCTATGTAGGGATATATAGGGCTATGTATGGCTATGTAGGGCTGTGTATGGCTATGTATGGCTATATATGGCTATGTATGGCTATGTATGGCCATGTATGGCTGTGTAGGCCTGTGTAGGGCTATGTAGGGCTATGTAGGGCTATGCAGGGCTATGTATGGCTATGTATGGCTATGTAGGGCTGTGTAGGGCTGTGTAGGGCTATGTAGGGCTATGTATGGCTGCGTATGGCTATGTATGGCTATGTATGGCTATGTATGGCCATGTATGGCTATGTAGGGCTGTGTATGGCTGTGTATAGCTATGTAGGGCTGTGTAGGGCTGTGTAAGGCTATGTAGGGCTATGTAGGGCTATGTAGGGCTATGTACTGCTGTGTATGGCTATGTATGGCTATGTATGGCTATGTATGGCTATGTAGGGCTGTGTATGGCTGTGTATAGCTATGTAGGGCTGTGTAGGGCTGTGTAAGGCTATGTAGGGCTATGTACGGCTATGTAGGGCTATGTAGGGCTATTTATTGCTATCTAGGGCTATGTAGGGCTATGTATGGCTGTGTAGGGCTATGTAGGGCTATGTATGGCTATGTATGGCTATGTAGGGCTATGTATGGCTATGTAGGGCTATGTAGGGCTGTGTATTTCTGGGTATGGCTATGTATGGCTATGTAGGGCTATGTAGGGTTATGTATGGCTATGTATGGCTATGTAGGGCTATGTATGGCTATGTAGGGCTATGTAAGGTTATGTATGGCTATAAATGGCTATGTATGGCTATGTAGGGTTATGTATGGCTATGTAGGGCTATGTAGGGCTGTGTAGGGCTGTGTATGGCTATGTATTGCTATGTAGGGCTATGTAGGGCTATGTATGGCTGTGTAGGGCTATGTAGGGCTATGTATGGCTATGTATAACTACGTAGGGCTATGTAGCGCTGGTTTTTGAATGCACTTTTTTCAGTCATGTCTGCTCAACTTAATCATCTATTTGTAACTATCTAGGGCTATGTATGGCTGTGTATGGCTATGTAGGGCTATATAGAGTTATGTATGGCTATGTATGGCTATGTAGGGCTATGTAGGGCTGTGTAGGGCTGTGTATGGCTATGTATGGCTATGTAGGGTTATGTATGGCTATGTATGGCTATGTAGGGCTATGTATGGCTATGTATGGCTATGTAGGGCTATGTAGGGCTATGTAGGGATATATAGGGCTATGTATGGCTATGTAGGGCTGTGTATGGCTATGTATGGCTATATATGGCTATGTATGGCTATGTATGGCCATGTATGGCTGTGTAGGGCTGTGTAGGGCTATGTAGGGCTATGTAGGGCTATGCAGGGCTATGTATGGCTATGTATGGCTATGTAGGGCTGTGTAGGGCTGTGTAGGGCTATGTAGGGCTATGTATGGCTGTGTATGGCTATGTATGGCTATGTATGGCTATGTATGGCCATGTATGGCTATGTAGGGCTGTGTATAGCTGTGTATAGCTATGTAGGGCTGTGTAGGGCTGTGTAAGGCTATGTAGGGCTATGTAGGGCTATGTAGGGCTATGTATTGCTGTGTATGGCTATGTAGGGCTATGTAGGGTTATGTATGGCTATGTATGGCTATGTAGGGCTATGAAGGGCTGTGTAGGGCTGTGTATGGCTATGTATGGCTATGTAGGGTTATGTATGGCTATGTATGGCTATGTATGGGTATGTATGGCTATGTATGGCTATTTAGGGCTATGTATGGCTATGTATGGCTGTGTATCGCTATGTAGGACTAAGTAGGGCTGTGTATGGCTGTGTATGGCTGTGTACGGCTGTGTATGGCTGTGTAAGGCTATGTAGGACTATGTATGGCTATGTATGGCTGTGTAGGATTCTGTAGGGCTATGTATGGCTATGTATGGCTATGTATGGCTATGTATGGCTATGTAGGGCTGTGTATGGCTGTGTATAGCTATGTAGGGCTGTGTAGGGCTTTGTAAGACTATGTAGGGCTATGTAGGGCTATGTAGGGCTATGTATTGCTGTGTATGGCTATGTATGGCTATGTATGGCTATGTATGGCTATGTAGGGCTGTGTATGGCTGTGTATAGCTATGTAGGGCTGTGTAGGGCTGTGTAAGGGTATGTATGGCTATGTATGGCTATGTATGGCTATGTATGGCTATGTAGGGCTATGTATGGCTATGTAGGGTTATGTATGCCTATGTATGGCTATGTAGGGCTATATAGGGCTATGTATGGCTATGTATGGCTATGTATGGCTATGTATGGCTATGTAGGGCTATGTATGGCTATGTATGGCTATGTAGGGCTATGTAGGGCTGTGTAGGTCTGTGTATGGCTATGTATGGCTATCTAGGGCTATGAATGGCAATGTATGGGTATTTAGGGCTATGTATGGCTATGTATGGCCGTGTATGGCTATGTAGTGCTATGTAGGGCTGTGTATGGCTATGTAGGGCTATGTAGGGCTTTGTAGGGCTTTGTATGGCTATGTATGGCTGTGTAGGGCTATGTAGGGCTATGTATGGCTATATATGGCTGTGTATTGCTATGTATGGCTATGTAGGGCTATGTAGGGCTGTGTAGGGCTAGGTAGGGCTATATAGGGCTATGTAGGGCTATGTACGGCTATATATGGCTATGTAGGGCTGTGTATGGCTATGTATGGCTATGTATGGCTAAGTATGGCCATATATGGCTGTGTAGGACTGTGTAGGGCTATGTATTGCTATGTAGGGCTATGTATGGCTATGTATGGCTATGTGTGGCTATTTATGGCTATGTAGGGTTATGTATGCCTATGTATGGCTATGTAGGGCTATGTAGGACTATGTATGGCTATGTATGGCTATGTATGGCTGTGTAGGGCTGTGTAGGACCATGTATGGCTATGTAGGGCTATGTATGGCTATGTGTGGCTATGTATGGCTATGTAGGGCTGTGTAGGGCCATGTATGCCTATGTAGGGCTATGTATGGCCATGTATGGCTGTGTAAGGCTACGTAGGGCTATGTAGGGCTATGTATGGCTATGTATGACTATGTAGGGCTGTCTAGAGCTGTGTAGGCTATGTATCGCTATGTAGGGTTATGTATGCCTATGTATGGTTATGTAGGGCTATATACGGCTATGTATGGCTATGTATGGCTATGTATGGCTATGTATGGCTATGTATGCCTATGCATGGCTATGTAGGGCTGTGTAGGGCCATGTATGGCTATGTAGGGCTATGTATGGCTATGTAGGGCCTATGTAGGGTTATGTATGGCTATATATGGCTGTGTAGGGCTATGTAGGGCTATGCATGGCTATGTATGGCTATGTAGGGCTGTGTATGGCTATGTAGGGCTATGTAGGGCTGTGTAGGGCAAGGTTGGGCTATGTAGGGCTATGTAGGGCTATGTATGGCTATGTAGGGCGGTGTATGCTATGTATGGCTATGTATGGCTATGTATGGCTATGTATGGCCATGTATGGCTGTGTAGGGCCGTGTAGGGCTATGTAGGGCTATTTAGGGCTATCTATGGCTATGTATGGGTATGTATGGGGTATGTATGGCTATGTAGGGTTATGTATGCCTATGTATGGCTATGTAGGGCTGTGTAGGGCTATGCAGGGCTATGTATGGCTATGTATGGCTATATATGGCTATGTATGGCTATGTATGGCTATGTATGGCTATGTATGGCTATGTAGGGCTGTGTAGGGCCATGTATGGCTATTTAGGGCTATGTATGGCTATGTATGGCTGTGTATGGCTATGTATGGCTATGTATGGCCATGTATGGCTGTGTAGGGCTGTGTAGGGCTATGTAGGGCTATGTAGGGCTATGTATTGCTATGTATGGCTATGTAGGGCTGTGTAGGGCCATGTATACCTATGTAGGGCTATGTAGGGCTATGTATGGCTATGTATGGCTATGTATGGCTATGTAGGGCTGTGTATGGCTATGTAGGGCCATGTTTGGCTGTGTAGGGCTGTGTAGGGCTGTGTAGGGCTATGTAGCGCTATGTAGGGTAATGTATGCCTATGTATGGCTATGTAGGGCTATGTAGGGCTATGTATGGCTATGTATGGCTATGTATGGCTATGTATGGCTATGTATGGGTTATGTAGGGCTGTGTAGGGCCGTGTATGGCTATCTAGGGCTATATAGGGCTATGTATTGCTATGTAGGGCTATGTAGGGCTGTGTAGGGCAATTTAGGGGCTATGTGGGCTATGTAGGGCTATGTATAACTATGTATGGCTATGTAGGGCTGTGTGTGGCTATGTATGGCTATGTATGGCTATGTATGGCTATGTATGGCAATGTATGGCTGTGTAGGGCTGTGTAGGGCTATGTAGGGCTATGTAGGGCTTTGTATGGCTATGTATGGCTATGTATGGCTATGTATGGCTATGTATGGCTATGTAGGGTTATGTATGCCTATGAATGGCCATGTAGGGCTATGTAGGGCTATGTATGGCTATGTATGGCTATGTATGGCTATGTATGGCGATGTATGGCTATGTATGGCTATGTAGGGCTGTGTAGGGCCATGTACGGCTATGTAGGGCTATGTACGGCCTATGTATGGCTGTGTATGGCTATGTATGGCTATGTATGGCCATGTATGGCTGTGTAGGGCTGTGTAGGGCTATGTAGGGCTATGGAGGGCTATGTATGGCTATGTATGGCTATGTAGGGCTGTGTAGGGCTGTGGAGGGCTATGTAGCGCTATGTAGGGTTATGTATGCCTATGTATGGCTATGTAGGGCTATGTAGGGCTATGTATGGGTATGTATGGCTATGTATGGCTATGTATGGCTATGTATGCTTATATAGGGCTGTGTAGGGCCATGTATGGCTATGTAGGGCTATGTATGGTTATGTATGGCTGTGTATGGCTATGTAGGGCTATGTAGGGCTATGTAGGGCTATGTATGGCTATGTATGGCTATGTATGGCTATGTATGGCTATGTAGGGTTATGTATGCCTATGTATGGCTATGTAGGGCTATCTAGGGCTATGTATGGCTATGTATGGCTATGTATGGCTATGTATGGCTATGTAGGGCTATGTATGGCTATGTATGGGTATGTAGGGCTATGTAGGGCTGTGTAGGGCTGTGTATGGCTATGTATGGCTATGTAGGGTTATGTATGGCTATGTATGGCTATGTAGGGCTATGAATGGGTATGTATGGGTATTTAGGGCTATGCATGGCTATGTATGGCCGTGTATGGCTATGTAGGGCTATGTAGGGCTGTTTATGGCTATGGAGGGCTATGTAGGGCTATGTAGGGCTATGTATGGCTATGTATGGCTGTTTAGGGCTATGTAGGGCTATGTATGACTATGTATAGCTATGTAGGGCTATGTATGGCTATGTATGGCTATGTATGGCTATGTATGGCTATGTATGGCTATGTATGGTTAAGTAGGGCTGTGTAGGGCCATGTATGGCTATGTAGGGCTATGTATGGCTATGTATGGCTGTGTTTGGCTATGTAGGGCTATGTAGGGTTATGTATGTCTATGTATGGCTATGTAGGGCTATGTATGGCTATCTAGGGCTATGTAGGGCTATGTATTGCTATGTAGGGCTATGTAGGGCTGTGTACGGCAAGGTAGGGCTATGTACTGCTATGTAGAGCTATGTATGGCTATGTATGGCTATGTAGGGCTGTGTATGGCTATGTATGTGGCTATGTATGGCTATGTATGGCTATGTATGGCATGTAGGGCTGTGTAGGGCTGTGTAGGGCTATGTAGGGCTATTAGGCTATGTAGGGCTGTGTATAACTATGTATGGGTATGTAGGGCTGTGTGTGGCTATGTATGGCTATGTATGGCTATGTATGGCTATGTATGGCAATGTATGGCTGTGTAGGGCTGTGTAGGGCTATGTAAGGGCTATGTAGGGCTTTGTATGGCTATGTATGGCTATGTATGGCTATGTATGGCTATGTATGGCTATGTAGGGTTATGTATGCCTATGAATGGCCATGTAGGGCTATGTAGGGCTATGTATGGCTATGTATGGCTATGTATGGCTATGTATGGCGATGTATGGCTATGTATGGCTATGTAGGGCTGTGTAGGGCCATGTACGGCTATGTAGGGCTATGTACGGCTATGTATGGCTGTGTATGGCTATGTATGGCTATGTATGGCCATGTATGGCTGTGTAGGGCTGTGTAGGGCTATGTAGGGCTATGGAGGGCTATGTATGGCTATGTATGGCTATGTAGGGCTGTGTAGGGCTGTGGAGGGCTATGTAGCGCTATGTAGGGTTATGTATGCCTATGTATGGCTATGTAGGGCTATGTAGGGCTATGTATGGGTATGTATGGCTATGTATGGCTATGTATGGCTATGTATGCTTATATAGGGCTGTGTAGGGCCATGTATGGCTATGTAGGGCTATGTATGGCTATGTATGGCTGTGTATGGCTATGTAGGGCTATGTAGGGCTATGTAGGGCTATGTATGGCTATGTATGGCTATGTATGGCTATGTATGGCTATGTAGGGTTATGTATGCCTATGTATGGCTATGTAGGGCTATCTAGGGCTATGTATGGCTATGTATGGCTATGTATGGCTATGTATGGCTATGTAGGGCTATGTATGGCTATGTATGGCTATGTAGGGCTATGTAGGGCTGTGTAGGGCTGTGTATGGCTATGTATGGCTATGTAGGGTTATGTATGGCTATGTATGGCTATGTAGGGCTATGAATGGCTATGTATGGGTATTTAGGGCTATGTATGGCTATGTATGGCCGTGTATGGCTATGTAGGGCTATGTAGGGCTGTTTATGGCTATGGAGGCTATGTAGGGCTATGTAGGGCTATGTATGGCTATGTATGGCTGTTTAGGGCTATGTAGGGCTATGTATGACTATGTATAGCTATGTAGGGCTATGTATGGCTATGTATGCCTATGTATGGCTATGTATGGCTATGTATGGCTATGTATGGTTAAGTAGGGCTGTGTAGGGCCATGTATGGCTATGTAGGGCTATGTATGGCTATGTATGGCTGTGTTTGGCTATGTAGGGCTATGTAGGGTTATGTATGTCTATGTATGGCTATGTAGGGCTATGTATGGCTATCTAGGGCTATGTAGGGCTATGTATTGCTATGTAGGGCTATGTATGGCTATGTATGGCTATGTAGGGCTGTGTATGGCTATGTATGGCTATGTATGGCTATGTATGGCTATGTATGGCAATGTATGGCTGTGTAGGGCTGTGTAGGGCTATGTAGGGCTATGTAGGGCTTTGTATGGCTATGTATGGCTATGTATGTCTATGTATAGCTATGTAGGGTTATGTATGCCTATGTATGGGTATGTAGGGTTATGTAGGGCTATGTATGGGTATGTATGGCTATGTATGGCTATGTATGGCTATGTATTGTTATATAGGGCTGTGTAGGGCCAGGTATGGCTATGTAGGGCTTTGTATGGCTATTTATGGCTGTGTATGGCTATGTAGGGCTATGTAGGGCTATTTAGGGCTATGTATGGCTATGTATGGCTATGTATGGCTATGTATGGCTATGTAGGGTTATGTATGCCTATGTATAGCTATGTAGGGCTATTTAGGGCTATGTATGGCTATGTATGGCTATGTATGGCTATGTATGGCTATGTAGGGCTATGTATGGCTATGTATGGCTATGTAGGGCTATGTAGGGCTGTGTAGGGCTATGTATGGCTATGTATGGCTATGTAGGGTTATGTATGGCTATGTATGGCTATGTAGGGCTATGAATGGCTATGTATGGGTATTTAGGGTTATGTATGGCTATGTAGGGCCGTGTATGGCTATGTAGGGCTATGTAGGGCTGTGTATGGCTATGGAGGGCTATGAAGGGCTATGTAGGGCTATGTATGGCTATGTAGGGCTATGTAGGGTTATGTATGGCTATGTATGGCTGTTTAGGGCTATGTACGGCTATGTATGGCTATGTATAGCTATGTAGGGCTATGTATGGCTATGTAGGGCTATGTAGGGCTGTGTAGGGCTAGGTAGGGCTATGTAGGGCTATTTAGGGCTATGTACAGGCTATATATGGCTATGTAGGGCTGTGTATGGATATGTATGGCTATGTATGGCTATGGTAGGGCTATGTATGGCTATGTATGGCTGTTTATGGCTATGTATGCCTATGTATGGCTATGTAGGGCTATGTAGGGCTGTGTAGGGCTATGTAGCGCTATGTAGGGTTTTGTATGGCTATGTATGGCTATGTATGGCCATGTATGGCTGTGTAGGGCTATGTAGGGCTATGTAGGGCATGTATGGCTATGTATGGCTATGTAGGGCTGTGTAGGTTTGTGTAGGGCTATGTAGCGCTATGTAGGGTTATGTATGCCTCTGTATGGCTATGTAGGGCTATGTATTGCTATGTATGGCTATGTATGGCTATGTATGGCTATGTATGGCTATGTATGGCTATGCATGGCTATGTAGGGCTGTTTAGGGCCATGCATGGCTATGTAGGGCTATGTATGGCTATGTAGGGCTATGTAGGGTTATGTAGGGCTATGTATGGCTATGTAGGGCAGTGTATGGCTATGTATGGCTATGTATGGCTATGTATGGCCATGTATGGCTGTTTAGGGCTGTGTAGGGCTATGTAGGGCTATGTAGGGCTATGTATGGCTATGTATGGCTATGTATGGCTATGTAGGGTTATGTATGCCTATGTATGGCTATGTAGGGCTATGCAGGGCTATGCAGGGCTATGTATGGCTATGTATGGCTATGTATGGCTATGTATGGCTATGTATGGCTATGTATGGCTATGTATGGCTATGTAGGGCTGTGTAGGGCCATGTATGGCTATGTAGGGCTATGTATGGCTATGTATGGCTGTGTATGGCTATGTATAGCTATGTATGGCCATGTATGGCTGTGTAGGGCTGTGTAGGGCTATGTAGGGCTATGTAGGGCTATGTATTGCTTTGTATGGCTATGTAGGGCTGTGTAGGGCTGTGTAGGGCTATGTAGCGCTATGTAGTGTTATGTATGCCTATGTATGGCTATCTAGGGCTATGTAGGGCTATATATGGCTATGTATGGCTATGTATGGCTATGTTTGGCTATGTATGGTTATGTAGGGCTGTGTAGGGCCATGTATGGCTATGTAGGGCTATGTATGGCTATGTATGGCTGTGTATGGCTATGTAGGGCTATGTAGGGTTATGTATGGCTATGTAGGGTTATGTATGGCTATGTATGGCTATGTAGGGCTATGTATGGCTATGTAGGGCTATGTAGTGCTATGTATTGCTATGTAGGGCTATGTAGGGCTGTGTAGGGCAAGGTAGAGCTATGTAGGGCTATGTAGGGCTATGTATGGCTATGTATGGCTATGTAGGGCTGTGTATGGCTATGTATGGCTATGTATGGCTATGTATGGCGATATATGGCCATGTGTTGCTGTGTAGGGCTGTGTAGGGCTATGTAGGGCTATGTATGGCTATGTATGGCTATGTATGGCTATGTATGGCTATGTAGGGTTATGTATGCCTATGTATGGCTATGTAGGGCTATATAGGGCTATGTATGGCTATGTATGGCTATGTATGGCTATGTATGGCTATGTATGGCTATGTATGGCTATTAAGGGCTGTGTAGGGCCATGTATGGCTATGTAGGGCTATGTATGGCTATGTATGGCTGTGCATGGCTATGTATGGCTATGTATGGCCATGTATGGCTGTGTAGGGCTGTGTAGGGCTATGCATGGCTATGTAGGGCTATGTATGGCTATGTATGGCTATGTAGGGCTGTGTAGGGCTGTGTAGGGCTATGTAGCGCTATGTAGGGTTATGTATGCCTATATATGGCTATGTGGGGCTATGTACGGCTATGTATGGGTATGTTTGGCTATGTATGGCTATGTATGGCTATGTATGGTTATATAGGGCTGTGTAGGGCCATGTATGGCTATGTAGGGCTATGTATGGCTATGTATGGCTGTGCATGGCTATGTAGGGCTATGTAGGGTTATGTATGGCTATGTATGGGTATGTAGGGCTATGTATGGCTATGTATGGCTATGTAGGGCTGTGTAGGGCTGTGTATCGCTATGTATGGCTATGTAGGGTTATGTATGGCTATGTATGGCTATGTAGTGCTATGTATGGCTATGTATGGCTATGTAGGGCTGTGTAGGGCCATGTATGGCTATGTAGGGCTCTGTATGGCTATGTATGGCTGTGTATGGCTATGTATGGCTATGTATGGCCATGTATGGCTGTGTAGGGCTGTGTAGGGCTATGTAGGGCTATGTAGGGCTATGTATGGCTATGTATGGCTATGTAGGGCTGTGTAGGGCTGTGTAGGGCTATGTAGCGCTATGTAGGGTTATGTATGCCTATGTATGGCTATCTAGGGCTATGTAGGGCTATGTATGGCTATGTATGGCTATATATGGCTATGTATGGGTATGTAGGGCTGTGTAGGGCCATGTATGGCTATGTAGGGCTATGTATGGCTATGTATGGCTGTGTATGGCTATGTGTGGCTATGTAGGGTTATGTATGCCTATGTATGGCTATGTAGGGCTATGTAGGGCTATGTATGGCTATGTATGGCTATGTATGGCTATGTATGGCTATGTAGGGCTATGTAGGGCTGTGTAGGGCCATGTATGGCTATGTAGGGCTTCGTATGGCTATGTATGGCTGTGTATGGCTATGTATGGCTATGTATGGCCATGTATGGCTGTGTAGGGCTGTGTAGGGCTATGTAGGGCTATGTAGGGCTATGTATGGCTATGTATGGCTATGTAGGGCTGTGTAGGGCTGTGTAGGGCTATGTAGGGCTATGTAGGGCTATGTATGGCTGTGTATGGGTGTGTAGGGCTGTGTAGGGCTATGTAGCGCTATGTAGGGTTATGTACGCCTATGTATGGCTATGTAGGGCTATGTAGGGCTATGTATGGCTATGTATGGCTATGTATGGCTGTGTATGGCTATGTAGGGCTATGTAGGGCTTTGTATGGCTATGTAGGGCTATGTAGGGCTATGTAGGGCTATTTATGGCTATGTAGGGCTATGTAGGGTTATGTATGGCTATGTAGGGCTATGTAGGGCTGTGTAGGGCTAGGTAGGGCTATGTAGGGCTATGTAGGTCTATGTATTTCTATGTATGGCTATGTAGGGCTGTGTATGGCTATGTATGGGTATGTATGGCTATGTATGGCCATGTATGGCTGTGTAGGGCTGTGTAGGGCTATGTAGGGCTATGTATGGCTATGTATGGCTATGTAGGGTTATGTATGCCTATGTATGGCTATGTAGGGCAATGTATGGCTATGTATGGCTATGTATGGCTATGTATGGCTATGTATGGCTATGTATGGCTATGTATGGCTATGTAGAGCTGTGTAGGGCCATGTATGGCTATGTAGGGCCATGTATGGCTATGTATGGCTGTGTATGGCTATGAATGGCTATGTATGGCCATGTATGGCTGTGTAGGGCTGTGTAGGGCTATGTAGGGCTATGTAGGGCTATGTATGGCTATGTACGGCTATGTAGGGCTGTGTAGGGCTGTGTAGGACTATGTAGCGCGATGTAGGGCTATGTAGGGCTATGTAGGGCTATGTATGGCTGTGTATGGCTATATAGGGCTATGTATGGCTATGTATGGCTATGTAGGGCTGTGTATTGCTATGTATGGCTATGTAGGGCTGTGGAGGGCTGTGTAAGGCTATTTAGGGCTAGTAGGGCTATGTATTGCTATGTAGGGCTATGTAGGGCTACGTATGGCTGTGTAGGGCTATGTAGGGCTATGTATGGCTATGTATGGCTATGTAGGGCTATGTATGACTCTGTAGGGCTACGTAGGGCTGTGTAGGGCTATGTAGGGCTATATATGGCTATGTAGGGCTATGTAGGGCTGTGTAGGGCTGTGTATGGCTATGTATGGCTATGTAGGGTTATGTATGCGTATGTATGGCTATGTAGGGCTATGTAGGGCTATGTATCACTATGTATGGCTATGTATGGCTATGTATGGCTATGTATGGCTATGTAGGGTTATGTATGCCTATGTATGGCTATATAGGGCTATGTAGGGCTATATATGGCTACGTATGGCTATGTATGGCTATGTATGGCTATGTAGTGCTGTGTAGGGCCATGTATGGCTATGTAGGGCTATGTAGGGTTATGTATGGTTATGTAGGGCTATGTATGACTCTGTAGGGCTACGTAGGGCTGTGTAGGGCTATGTAGGGCTATATATGGCTATGTAGGGCTATGTAGGGCTGTGTAGGGCTGTGTATGGCTATGTATGGCTATGTATGGCTATGTAGGGCTATGTAGGGCTATGTAGGGCTATGTAGGGTTATGTATGGCTATGTATGGCTATGTAGGGCTATGTAAGGTTATGCCATATTTTAACTAACGGGGACCACTATATGATGCTTACACTACGTACCTACCTTTTTCGGTAGGTAAATATTTTTAGACTTTTTAGAAACAAGAAGCGAACCGACAGAGGAAATCAGAGATGCTTAAAAAATTGAAAAAAATTATATCATGCATCTTTGTTTTTCTTACATATCGTATTTGTTTTTCGGTACTGAAATGTGGGGGAAACTAAAACGCAACCTTGCTAGATCTTAACCAACAAAAACGCGCTCTATGGATTTAATATTTATAGGTTACATCGTTTTTGCCGGGCAAGGATAACTTGATGCTGATAAAAATTACTGGAGCAAGTGTCAAATTTATCGGAAGCAAGTATATTCAAGAGAGCTTTATGAAAATAAGCTTACTGCTCTACATATCATAACTGAATAAAAATTTACACTTCATAACATTTCAGTTCGTTTATTTCGATCAGTCAACACCTTGAATCCAAAGTTAAAATTCAAAACGATCCTAAAACAAATCACAACTACTACTGAAAGCTCTGTACCTTGAAGCGACTTTAACTTTCCTAAGGTTTGCAGCAAAACACTGCTCGATAGCTCAACTCTTCGGCGGTTCTTAGCAGCTATACGGAGCTATATGTTGTATATTCCAAACTCTGCAAAGGGAAATTGTTTAACAGAAAAAGAAAACCACACACTATGTCTGAAAAGCGACATAAAATCATTAAATTCGCGAATTACCTAAAATATAATAGTGAGAAACAGTCCCGCCTTCGACTGCCATGTTTTTATTTTTTCTCAAGACCGTTGATCTATGGTTTTTGACGTAATGCGCATGATCAGTACACAAATCCGTTGGCAAGACCCTTGCTTATCGCTTTGCAAGTTGTGAGAACATCGTTTGGATTTCATTTAAGAGAATGTATGGGAAGTACCTTCCCCACCCCTGGATTGAACATTGATTGCGATCTAATTAAACAATTAACTAGTCAGCGGGAGCTTCCAAATAAATCACGTCACCTCGATGAGTTGACACACGAGCCCGCGATATGATCTTGTGGTACTGGTCAGTGGCTATTCTGTTTTGACAGTGGTCAATTGACCGTATTGTAAATGTCCAATATATAAGATGTGGATTTGCCAAGACACGCCTGACTTACCCTCCCTTCCTTTTGATAGTCCCCCCTACCCCACCCGTACAGTACAATCTGTAGACACGTACGCTCGGTCAATCACGTGACAACCAAACGAAAAGAGGTTGACCATATTCTATGAGTATGGGGCTCTGTCCCACGTGCGCTATAACTGGTCGTAGCAACTACTGATCCGTGACAGAGCCTTTCGATATAGTAGGGCAAAAGTTACTGAATAATACAGTTATTGTTGTAGTGTTTCGAAAAATAAAACCGTAGGTAGTAGAAACCTTATCTAAATGGGGCGCAATTCATACACACTGAGAAAACAACGGACATCAGTGGTTCCCTGCGAAATGATGACTGTGGAACGACTGGGAAATGCCATACTGATGACGTATCACTACCCAGACCTGGGTTGTTCTTCTGATTGGTTGAAGCAAATTTCCCTCCCTGCACGACCAATTGGAAACACTACCTACATCTTGTTAGTGACACGTCACCAGTATGGCATTAGTCTGCAGTCGTTTTTCGGACGTCATTTTGCGGGGGAACCAGTCTTAATGACCGCTTTTTTCTTAGGCTAGCGCAAATATAATTCTCTGAATGCTTTGAACATTTTCGGTATTACCACATCTTTTATTGATGTCTTGTTATTCTAAATATCAAAAGGCAAAAGTTTGATACTTTACAAGATAGCATTGAGCAGTTTACACTACTTTGAAAAGATATTTAGCGATTAATGAATGAGGCTGAGTAGGACATGAAGAATTAAGTAGATCGAGGAGGGTGTTATCCACAGAGGCCGAAGGCCGAGGTGGATAACACCCTCCGAGATCTGCTTAATTCTTCAAATCCTACGAAAGCCGAATTCATTAATTGTTTTATTATTCATTCAAAATAATTCCTAGTTTAAAAGCATAGCCAAAACATGCTTACCTGCATCGATGTTAAGTTCATCTTCGATAATGTACGTTTAGGTTTGTCCAGCTCCGCAAATAGTCTCGAATCAAATAGCAGATGTCGTCCTCCGAGTTGTCTTCTTGCTGTTTTTGCTATGTTTTTAGCCATTATTTCGCCTAGT
Organism: Porites lutea; assembly: GCF_958299795.1. Taxonomy (NCBI): domain Eukaryota; kingdom Metazoa; phylum Cnidaria; class Anthozoa; order Scleractinia; family Poritidae; genus Porites; species Porites lutea. Next base: position 43,591,102 of record NC_133202.1, on the reverse strand, counting down.
TCCAGCTGTATTTCTTACTCTTGAAACAAGTGAAGTGTCCGCCATTTTCGTTTCCACAACGAAAACAACTCAACCTCGTCCTCGGTTAACGGTGCATTCACCTGTAGAAGGCTGCATTTTTGATATCATTTCCTCGTTAAACACAAAATTCTTCCAAATTTAGTCATCAGTAACTGGTTAAGGTGACTTATGCGTGTGCTTTTAGCCAATCAGAATTGGGGAAATATTTTGAATAAATAATAATTTAAATTAATTATGTGTCATTTCAGAAACAGAAGAGACATCTAAGTGCTGATCCATTCAGCCAAACATGGCATAGTACATAAAATATCCTATTGTTCACTCAAACCTAAATTGCCTTCCATATCGTAATTACTCGCATTCAAATTACACTGCTTTAGTGTACATGTACGTGTTCTCAACTGAAATTTAGCCTGAGCCACGCCGGGTTATACCGAGGCAATGGACCTCAGTTTATAAACCCAAAATCATATGATGTTATTCGAGTTTTCGTATTCTCCCACTCTCCCCTAATAGACTTTTGTTAATAAGGGTTAAAGGAGTGTCTTGACGTACATACCAGATACCAGATAATCATTCCAGCCAACACCGCGTGTAAAAAGCTGATCACTACTATTGTCCACACGTCCTTCAGAAAGTAGAGAATTTCATTTGACGACAAAGCGATTCCATGGTTGACTTTCAAAACTGCGGGACCTGGAAATCAAACAGTCCGAGAAATCTTCTTTCAAATTGTTCCCCATCTCCTGGGTTGGCAAAAATCGGAAAATATACTCTTGGTTCGTCGGGTGCTGTTTGGCAGATCAGGATCTCCATGTCACAAGAGCTGTTGATATCTACTTTTTCATGAATGATCTCAAAATTTGGACAGCAGATATTAAGCGCTTTTCTCATATAATGTATAAAATTCCCTTCAAGCGCCTTGCTTGATGAGTTTTAGTGGGTGAATGGTTGGAATTCATGCCAACGCAGAGTAATTTTGCCAAACGATGGACAGAAATATGTGTTGCTATTGTTCCTATATGTGCTCACGCCAACTGTTTCTCTAAACTTGCAAACATTTTGTAGCAAAACAATTGTAAATATTTTACCTAATGCTGAAAAATTCAGCACGCCTTTCTGCGCCATGTTTTAAAAGGAAAATTGATACAATTCAACTTTACCTGTTTATCTTTTTGTCCTTTAATGACCTATGAATATGTCCACCAGTTTAACTTAATTAGCTGCAAATGGCGCTCATCGTGTCAAGATATTAAATTTTGATACATTTTAATTCATGAAATGAAACAACAACAATAGCAGCAGCTTTATAAAAACATATATCATCACATCACGTATTACTAGAACCATGAGTTTGACCGAAAGCGCCACTATTGGCTAATCGAGGCCTCAAGCAGTTAGCTCGACCAGTTAGATCAAGCCATGTTCTATTCTATACGTCACTCCCATATTTCCCATAACGCACCTTATTTGCCCCCCAAAATTCCGCATAAGCATTGTTTTCAATTTCTCTTGGGACGGCTGTAATACTTAGGAGAAATAAAAAACAAAGGTTATATAAAATTTTGGGGGGCAAATAAGGTGCATCATGGGGAATAAGGAATTGGCGTAATGCCCCTTTTTTGCTCATTTTATGTTATTTTTTCTCCTCCAATTTTCCTGTTCTTTCACCTTTCTTTCAGTTAACTTTGCACTGCTCAAAGTAGACACCTTCTTTGCAGAGTTTAATCCTTTCTTCAGCGTCTTGCAAGCCTTACTTGCTTGCAATTATGTTGTTAAGAACCCTGAGATCACCTTCTTAAAAAAACTTTTTACTCTTAAACACGGGGATAAATGTATTTTATACATCTTTCGCTTTTTGTTGCGCACTGTAAATTCATTGCATCTCTCTGGAATGTTCCTCTTGCTTAAATTGCATTTTTAAGTTCAGGTATTCAGCTGTATCCAAAAAAATATTTATTTAATAACTTTAATTGTTTGTCCATGCCTCAACGTCGTAAATATGTCTTGTTCGTTCTCAGATTTCTGCCGTTTAAATAGTACCCCCAGCAGACCAGCCACTTTCTTCTCTAAAATAACTGGGGTTAAGTTTTTAGATGATAATTGAAATCAAAATTGACTGACTGGAGGAAGCGACCATTTTGGACAGATTCGTGGATCCTGTTTGTGAGGAACTAACTGTCATTTTAGCAACTACAGAACAGAGAAACACAAGACTATAAAGGCATTGAACAAAAGTGGCTCGGTGGCTCGTTAGTCATAGATTGACAAGTGTTTAAAAAAATAGAAAGATATAAGATATATAAGTATAAGATAGACATAAAAAGAGACGTAAAAGTATAAAATTAGAAGGGTAGCGAAGGTATATATTTTCTTGGCTCAGTGGTTCGAAGGCTCGCCAGTCGGGGTTAGCGTCTTAAGAAGGTGAAAGGTATATATATTAGTGGCTTGGCGGCTCGGTGGCTCTTCAGTCGGGACTACCGAACCACCGAACCGCTCCAACGAATATACCTGGAAAATGTGCTCTGTATTCTGTAGTTAAGCCGAACAGAGATCACGGAATGTGGGCTATATGTATTTTAGGCCAAAAACGCAATAACGATAGTCCTATTGAATAATTGAAACTTTTTTGGGGGGAGAAAAGCCTTTCTAAAAAACATAATACTAGAGTTCAGTCAGTTAAGCCTTGTATTAAAGATCATCTTGGAACTCGCTACATCTATACGTGCTAAGCAACAAGTTTTATACATTTTGCATGACACCTACATTTGTCACGTAGGCAAAAGCCCGGGGGAGCACTCAAAGAAGTTTACCCCTCCAGGATTTACGGTTATAAGAGGAGGCACCTCCTCGAAGTCCAACCTGTTACCCTTTTATACTAGCAATAGTTCTCACTACATCTGCTGCCGCCTTAGATATGACGTTTATTTTGAAATAAGTCGTCTAACTTTCAATACTTTTAACTCTTTAGTTCTATGCTCTTAGGCTATACCTTTTTCAAACTTCGCGAAAAACGTTATAGTGTTAAGCAAACTGACAATAGTGATTAGGGCTAAGCACTGACTCGAAATGGTTTGTCACTATAAACATGTAAAACAAATAACTTGCTGTCGAATCCATGGTGTAGTGGTATAGGCGATGGGTTTTGGTTTCTAGGACAGCGAATCCCGCTTATGTCACATGCCACATTCAATCTCCTTTTTTTAAAATTGAAAAAACATAATAATAATTGAAGGGACGTAGACTTAGAAAAAGATTAGAAGAGTAGAAGTTTGAAGAGATTTGAAGTTTCATGTTAGTGTAGCTAAGAGGGGAAGGTGGTTCTGGAGGATGGAATCTAATGTTGACCGGTCACCGACGTTTTTCCAGAATTTCCCAGCCGAGTCCACCTTGCGCGCTTGCTGAACCAGAATTACCCAACACCGCCTACTGCGCGCATGCTGAAGATTTAACCAGGACCACCTTGCGCGCCTAGTTTCTTCAAGTCGAGAAGATTTACAGCGAAAAGTCGATACTTTTCAAGGCTGGGGAATTTATGGTGCCTCCTTGGGTGAACGCTGCGGGGAAAATAACATTTTTTCAGAAAAGGTACCCCTTTTGTATAGCCTGTATTGAAAAATAGTACCTAAAAGGTTTGTATAGTTTGATTTTTAAAAATCTCATTTCCATCATCTTTAAGTCATTTCCCACACTCCCTTTCGCGTTACACACAGTTATGACCTGCATTATGGAGCATGGCGATTTTTACTGATACCGAAAACTAAGCTCACATCACGGCTAAAAATACCGGCATTATTTGCATGCATAAACATTTAACAACATGTTTCATTACTGACCGCAATGACTATTTTATAAAACGGGCGAATAATGGTTGGAAATGAACCATGAAATTACAGTGACTGTTTGCGTTAAAAGGATCGTGTGATTAAAAACGTATTCATACAAGTTTCACAGCACAAAATTACGTCAATCAAATAGAACAGTTCCATAGGCATTAACAATGACTAATCGTCGTAAAAACATTCGTGCTCAAAAACCTGCCGGTCGAAGTCGCTCATTTATACATTGCAGACCTTACGCATGAAGTAATTGCAAGTAGAACTTCTTTGTTGAAATTATACAGTTCTTTTAAACTTTCGCTAACCCTGCGTAGCATGGCGGTTTTGGTTGGGCGCGCAAAGTAATAAAAGCGGGCGAGGGCAGCGAAACCGCGAAAAGATTGGGGCGAGAGCAACTTGAAAAACCAACTTCGTGCCATCTCGTCTAAGTTATCGCTGTGAACGTGCTATAATGTATTTTGACACATTAAAAAAAAAACAACAACAGCACTATTCGCTTGCAAGTAAAATTTCATGCGACCGTTGAACCACAAGGTTAATTACCCATGATACAAGCAGGGGTTAGGGCATGGAATCGAAGATTATTAAATGTCATTTTAGTTTACTTGGATCGTCATACAATGCATGTCGTGTTCTTGATCTTGTTGAAACACAGCATTTTTATCGAGCCGCCTCCTCTCCCTTTCCGGTTTGATTGCCCTAGCCTTAGCAGGAATCACGTATTTAATGAAAATTACAGACTTTGTGTCGATATTTTTTTTTATTGAATATTCAAATCTTAATAAACTGGCTATGTGTTAGATTCCACATAGCCACTGTTCTTTCATCCATCACTTTCTTATACTTGCGAGAAATTGACGCAATGAGTAATTAAAGGTTTATTGCTGCAAACAGTTGATGAAATAGTGGTCGTTGTCGATGTCCGCTGTCCGCATTGACCGGTTTTCGTGTCAAGACTAGGTTGAATTTAGAAACAAATTATAAGATCAGAGTTTTCTGTAGAATTAAAGAAAACTCTACGTTGTTATGGAGTGCCGCGGGTTTGACTGTAATTTTGTTCTGACCAACAGTTTTGGTTCTTTTTACTGCTTTTATAACCGGTGAAATCATCTTGATGATTATAGTATCTGCTTACATTTCCGCATGGCACTTAGAACTGTTTTTAATTTTTTTAATCTTTAAAGTTTTATGCCAAAGCGTTGTTCCCATTTTCTTTCACCTTGATAATTGGCTAGTAATATCACTTTTTTGGTTGACGGCTTTCTTAAATGCAACAGTTTACTCCCACGCTCCATAGCAGGAGAGCGTATCATTATTATCATCGTGGTTAATGTATGCGAAAACACTATCAGCTTGATATGTATAACCGTCTTTAAGGACACGAACGCAAGAGCCGTGTAGCGATAAGGCATTTCCGCCTTGAGATACAATGAAGAGTATCGCCGCATTGGTATTTATTCTAATATTGCTTTTAGGTGATTGCAAAAATGAAGCTGAGGAAGGAGTCATCATGGGCTGTGGGGACTTCTGCTGTAAAAACGCCAGCATCATAAACCTGACTGAAGCTTTCAAAAACTGCTGTAAGGAGGCTGAAGAATGCCTTTTGCCAAAGAAGTTTTACACATCACCCTGCAGGAAGCAGATAATGGATTCGTGCCTAGGAAACCAAGCAAATACCAGCGCAATAAAACAAATACAAACTGAATGTTGCACAGACTTTTACTGCCCAGAAAACAATTCTATAACACCAAGAACAAATTGTACAAAACGATTCAAAATAAACGTCAAATGGAAAAAAGTGAATTTTGAAGCGAAGTACGATCTAGTCGAAAGGAAATGGAAAAAAGAAAAGTGGTCATTTTTCCTGAAAATGGTGTCACAAAAGTGCTTAGATAAATCAACTGCCAGATATCGTCCCGATGAAATAACGTATATGTACCCCTACTACCATACCAGAGAAGATGCGACTGTGTTTAGATATGAGTCTCCACCTGCATATTTGGTAGACGAGAAAGAATCTTTCACCATGCTTACGGTAGTAGGTTCCTCTTTTAACCGAATGTGGGCAACACTGTTGCTATGTGTCATCTGGAGTTTGATATCAGGAGTTATTATATGGTTACTGGTGAGTAAATATAACGCTCTCGTATATTTAATGTAGCTTCTTTATTTGTGCGGCATGCAGTAAGTACGATGTTCGATGCGCGCGACTAACTGATTGAATGTGCTGAAAGAGAACCGATACTAGTTAAAAGGAAGTGCTTAAAGACGAGACTAACGCTACGACAAGTACTATGTAAAGCCGCTTAAACAGTGAAGTTCAGCAGGTGAAGTTGGAGTAAACATTTTAGGAAATACAGTGTCTTGTTCTGTTCATATCCATAAAAGCACTCAGACATTTTGCGCAATATTTTAAAGCTCGTCGGTAGAAGAACTCTTCTATCAGAAAACGGCAGAAAAATTACACTAAAACGTACATTTTGAGTTGCCTTTTCTAGCATGTTCCAGCTGTCGGTATTGTCTTTACGGCCTGTAGGGGGATGGATGAATAGATGATATTTTTTCCGCTTTTTATTCAGTTGCTCGAGCCTCCTCTCTTCCATAATTTTCTTAAGATTTTTGGACACATATTGACGAAAAGCGATAGCCTGGGCTATGAGATTAAATGCCATAAGGGGCATAAGGTTAAGCTGTTATTAAGCCAAAAAAAACCAAAAAGCTATGAATGTTTCAAAATATCTTGTACTAAGGTGTAGTTAGTTCATTATTTTAACACCTTAAAGATAAATCTAAATTTTTTGGCAAGATCCTGCAGTCAAACTGCAATAGTATCAAAGGTACCTAGCAACGCCATGTACCTTAGTGATTACATCACCTTGAAGAGCTCATTAGTTTCTTTCTATTCTTTAACAAGAAATTCTCATTGCCCTTATTTATTGTATTTAATTCATAATCAGGATCAAAGAGCAAACCAGCGCCAGTTTCCCTCGTCTTTTTGGGAAGGAGTTCGTGAAGGAGCCTGGTGGGCAATGGTCACAATGACGACCGTTGGGTAAGTAGAAAGAGTACCGCCACGTGATATGAGTAGGAAACCCCTTATTTGTTTTCAAAAGTTTATAAATAAAATTGCTCCAGTTGCGTTAAGCAATTCATACCGCACTTATGGCTCCCCATGGGATTACTATTCTTGTTTTGATCGTAGAGCTTGAGCGTCTCAGTTACCCCTAAGCTCATAATAATGCCCGTGGTTTCATGGCAAGACCAACCTTCCCGGAAAGGTCGAGGGATATAGGAGACAGATTAAGTGCGATCTCAGTTCTGGCCCTCACCGTTGGGGTTTCATCACATGGGCTAAATACCATATTCTCTAAAGAGGCAAATGTTGTAAACCGAACGCAATTATAATGAAAATCAAAAAGCTCAAACGGGGAAGGCTGCCGTGTAGGAAAAAAAGAAAGTCCTTATTTTGATAGCAGCAAAACTATGGTCCATCATATAATGGCGGATATTGAGGACTATGGTAGCAGTGGCAGATCCAGGGGAGGGGCCCGGCCCCCCTTTATTTGCTGCTTGCTTCCGGGATGTCAAGAATGCCGCAATCAAGAGAAAAGGACTGGATGAACTTCAAAATCTGCCAGTTCTTGCATCAATATTGAATGATCAATTAAATCAAACCCCTTAGAAAAATCTGCGAAAAAGATCCGAGCCGACGCCTCACCACTATCAACTGCCTCGTAAATCGCTTGAAGCATATATATAAGGGCATCTGTCGTAGAATGCCCCTTGCGGGAGAACTGACAACGGTCGATCTTACCTTCCAACTGGGGCAGGAGTCTGGAACAGGTAAAGCCCTCCATAACTTTTGCCAAAGTACAGGTAAGAGATATAGGTCTTAGATCTTGTTCAATAAGAGCGGGTGGAGACACCTCAGGGATAGGTGTAACAATAGACGATTTCGGAAGACCTGTTATGTACCCCTCTTTTAGAGACTGGCTGTAAATGTCACAAACGAGGGGGGCTAACTCCAAGACAAAATCTTTCAGAATCCGGTTAGGTATGTTGTCAGGGCCGACTGCTTTCGATGTATGAAGTGAGGACAAGGACTTGTATGCCTCATACTCTGAAATTAATAATTCATCGGGAACAGATAGCGGGGGCACTCCCTGGCACAGGGGTGGGAAATGCTCAGTCAGCCCAACAAAATAGCTGTTGATCTTATTTGCTAAACGCTTGATATCTGTGTCTTTATCAAGGAACTCATGGTACCCCTTCCTGCTTAGCAACCTGGCCAGCTAATGTTTTTTATATCCCTCCACCATTTCGCGGGATTCACATGTTCGACCTCAGCAACCTTTTCCTGATAGTAGTGCATGGTGTTTTGCTGTTTTTATTGCACCTTGAACTTTGTTTCTCCAATGACGATAGGCATCCGAGTCCTTTCCGTCTCTAGAAAATGCAGATTGGCGTTTACCAATCCACATTTTGATCTTACTAGTTATCCAAGGGCGGTCAGTAGGGTGTTTCTTTGAGATCTTCTGCGGGAGGAAAATACTAATGGCGCCATCAAGCTCTGACATGAGCAGCTGGAACTTTTGCTCACACGAAGAGGCATAGAGAATTGGGGTCCAGTCCTTTTGAGTTATCCATCGTCCGAGACCAGGTCACGCTCTATTTCGCATATCACGCACAACCGATTTCTCTGTTGTGTGGGTAGTTATAGGAGCTGATACTGGTTTAGCTAAGATGGTATAATGATCCGATGATCCGACCTTCGGAAGCTGTGATAGAGCAAATAGCTTGAATCTGTTGGTAAAAAACCAGTCGATCGTGCCAGTATCGCGGGTTTTAAAGGATACAAGTTGTTTGAATGGGCTCACTCCGGCAATGTATTGTGCTTGAAACCCAGTTGAAGTGGGGTTAAAATCACCAGTTAACACAACAAGTGCGTTAGGTTGCTTCAACAGCAGCGCATCAAGGTTCTTTTGTATATGATCACGAAGAATGACATTCTCGGGTTCGAGGTTGCCGGTCGAGTGATAGATAACACCTAAGACAATTGATGTTATTTGCCTTGGCAAACTATGAGGTCTTATTGAAATCCACAACGACTCTACTTGCTCTTGATCGCAGGACTGTAATAATTTACACGGTAAAGCCCAAGCCCGCGCATTTCTTTGGAGAGTGCCGGTCAAAGAATAAACAAACCAAAATGGCGTCTTCAATAACCTCCGTGGGAAATTGAATAAATTTAATTTCTGGCATCATTTCCTCTTCTGAATTTGAGGCAAGACGTTGATCAGAACCTTTTTGACAATAACTTTGAATGTGTGGACTGTGAATGTGATTCCAGACGTGTTAATCACCGTAGTGAGAATGTTTTTGGTTAACCCAGTGAAGAAGAGATGTCGTGCGATGCTTGCTCTCAGGGAAAAGGAGGGTGGAAAGTTAAAGCTTTTGTGGAGGTTCAAGCCATTTTCGAGCGAGATTTTAATTTGATATGCTATTGCTATTCTGAAAACAAATTGGCCATAAAATAATGTGAAGAAGACTAAAGTCATGCTTGCCGGAAGTATTAAAAAAGACTATGCTTTTTCGTCATTTGATGATGTCTACTTACAAATGAATGGTACACAAGTTGAACATGTGCAATAATGTAAATATCTTGGAGTAACAATGAACGCAAAATGGAGATGGAAGCTGCATATCAGTAATTTGTTGGAGAAGCTGTGTTATATTATGTCTGTGTTTAACCGAATCTCATATTCTAGATGACAAGACTCGCATTGTGTATGTTAACGGCTCAGTTTCACCCCATTTAGACTATGGTGACATTGTATGGGGAGATCAGCCGGGTTTGAAATCTAAAATGGATCCTTTACAAGCGTTTCAGAACAGGTTTGCGAAAAGAATTCTAGGTAAAAAGATCTCATCGTCTGAAGCGCTTAATTCCCTCCGGTGGATTCCCCTGGTTGGACGACGTTTTGCTCACCGATGCTCTGCAGTACAAAATGCTATTAGTATAGGTAATAGCATGATTTGTAGTTATATTTGGCATAAATACCACTAGTGATATTCGAAATTGTTATACGAAACTTGAGACAATATTTTGAAATATCACGAGTGGTATTTATGCCAAATATCACGTACAAATCATGCTATTATTTGTTTATACTACCACCCGCAAAAGGTTTATAATTTTCACATGTGGGTATTTCAAATTAAGCTGAAGTACCACTGCTCTAAGCCAATCAAATTGCAGAAATTTCTCATGTAGTAAAATAAAAGGGGAAATACCAGAGTGTCACCTTGAGACTTTCAGAATAACTTCAAGAGACTTGCATGTTCCTAACTTTTAATTAGTCTTTCTTGAGTCAACGTTTATCCTTTTTAGCCTTTCGTAATAGTTAAATTTTTAAGTTTGATTGGTAGTAACTGACTGTTATTTATTTTGATATTGTTTAATCTTAGCCAAGGACCTCCATGAAACCACATAATGTGCCGGGAGCCTCCTGTATAAAGATTATTATTATTATTATTAATATTATTATTATTATTATTATTATTATTATCATCCTCATCATTATCATTATTATTATTATTACAATACTCTGCAATATATAACTGCAATATATTTTACACGTCTTTGATGTTTTTTGAGTTACATCGTGAACAAACAGTATTTTTAAACCAACCGATTATGGTCAATTTTCACGCGTGAGTTAACCTGCCATGCCAGTTGTTTGACCGATCTAAGAGGAGATCGTTAAAGCCCAAAGGAAGTATTTTTCTCTCACAAAAAAGACAACAGACAAACAATAAAACAAAATGAGCAACGCATTGAAGAGAAGCGAAGCTGTTGTGAAATTCTCTTTACTTAAAATTTAATTATTCAATACCTTGCTCCTAAGAGTTATTATCGTTTGCTTCTTTCCTCTTTCCTCCAGATATGGAGATAAGACTCCCAAGTCTCTACCGGCTCGTATTTACTCCGCCGTCTGGATGATTGTTGGCATGATAATTCTATCAATATTCACTGCTGAAGTTACATCTGGACTGACGTCTAAAAAGTTGATGCCTCATCACACATATCTGGGGGAAAAAGTAAGTTTTCTTCCCTCTCTTCTATTGTGTGCAAGAGAAATGATTTAAGGTTGAAAGGTGGATCCAAAACACATAAGCAGCTTCTTAGTGCAAGTTAAAAAATTTTTCTCATTTTATTCGTTGAACAGAAGGAAGATGAAAGATCCATTTAATCAAAACAGAGAATGTCGATAACAACAAAATTTCAATAAAGCACTGGTTTACAGTTAATGGTTTTCAGTTAATAAAATATTGATATCCTCTTGTTCTCAAACCGTTTTCCGGCACCGGATAATAGATCCATCCACGGTTTTTTAACTTTTTACATGGACCCGTTTAAGTGAAAATCTACCGATTCGGCTGAAAAAGAAAAAGACCCTTAAAAGCCAAATAGCCTATTTTGAGAGTGATTTGTGCAAAAAGAACGAAGAAATAGCTTTGCAAAGAAATTTTATAGGCGTTTGATGATGGGGGGGGGGATGGGGGAGAACCAACTAACCCCTCAACCGATACAAAAGGGGGTAAAAATTGGCGACTTTGGGGGGAGGCGGGGTTGGGGGGGGGGGGTATTAAACTTGGCTAGTTTACCAATGTCAAGGAGCCCTTTTCAGGGGTGTCAACGGATTTTTGCCCAATATATACTAAAACGAGAGAGTTCAAATTTTCTGATAAAGTCTATTGCTTGTAAAATATACCCTAAATAAACAATCATACTTGTATCTCAATATTAGGTTGGAGTCCCTTTTTATAGTAGGAATTTCTTTAGAGAAGAGCTCAGAGGAGCAAGGATAAAAGGTACTGTAATCTGGATATGATTTGTGACGATCACGTGGTAGAAATATTCCATTTTATTATATAAATACATGTGAAAACATCTTCGTTGCTATAAGTACATAATAAACCGCGCCTTTCGCAGCAATTAAATTATTTAAGTGAAATGATTTGGCATCTCATTGGGGTTTATATATAATAATTAGAACATTAAATGGCCGCTTAGAGATACAAAATTTCTCGTCTCGTGTTGAAAAATATTTCACTCCTTCGCTGCGCTCATTCGCGAGACCATGTAATCTCCTCTATGTATCTAATTAAATTCAGTTTACTAGCCAGTATACCTTAAATTCCATCACATGTCCCTCGATGCTTGTCGCAAGATATTGAGACCTTTTTTTTAATTTTTTTTTGCAGAATATTATGGGTTCTCTGAGACCGAAATATTTTTTTCTGAAAGTTTATTTTTTGCCCTTTCCAATGAGGTATAGCTTGATATGGAACTGTAAATAACAGCAGAGATATAAATTTTTAAAGTTGCATGGTCAAAAATACTTAAAATACGTTCGGATGACAATGAGTTAAGGAAACGTAGCATGCCTAATATCATGACCCGAAAACATCTTTTTTCATGTGACCACCGGACGATACCGTATTCCAAACTAACAAACCCCTGTATGCCGTGTACCCAGAAACCCTGACAGAACCTGTAAAATTTTCAGGGATGTACCACTCTCTACGTAGGTGATTCTCGTTATTACTAAAACGTCACGCCGCCTTTTCTTGGACCCTTGGTAGACCTGATGGAGCAGCAAGTTTTGTAGTCCAATCATTATCTGATGTTGCTTAATGTTGTAGTTCATGAATGACATCTGCATTTATGTATAATGCTTTTTAGAGATCCAACGGAATTCCAAAGATAGTTTGATCAAGCACTTGCAAAATAGAATTGATGGAATAGAGAAAATAGTTCTTCATGGCTGTGAAGAGTTTAATGACGACACATACGAAAAGTTCCAGTTTGTATGGGCATTGAGAAAGCACTACGTTGCAATATACGTCATAGGAGCTTCTTTCTCGGAGAGATCATGTGTTGCGAATATGGTGGGAGAACATATCAGTGGAAATGAATCCTTTGACGAAGTTCCAGAATGCGAGGAGAACTCCAAACCTGACATGACCGAATACGGTTCAAGAAAAGGCTTAGACCATCAAGACGTAACTAGCATCATCATGTATGTTTCTACTGGTCTTCTTGTGTTGATGTTTGTGGCAGGCTGCGTTTGGGATTTGATGAAGACCAAAAGTCTTTCCAGAAAAATAGAAGGTAAGAGAAAGGTCTGGTCTACAGGATTCATTCGTTACTTTCAATTTCGGTTCAAGATCACATTTTTCTCGTCTCGGGTAAACAATACCGGTACGTAGAATGGTAATAATCTGTTCTCCCCTAATTTAGGGAAATCCGGGAAGTTTTTGCCGGCTTAATTGTAGAATCCAAAATCCGCGAATTCTTTGCTTGTGGAATCCGAAATCCCGGGGTTTGGAATCCGAAATACGGCTCAAGGAAGCTGGAATGCTACTTAAAATTATAATCCAGAATCTGGACAGTTACTGGAATCCATCCGGAATCCACGGCGTGCAATCCAGAATCCAAGACTGTCTTGGATTTCCTTACATGAGGCGACTTTTCGTCACGTAAGCCCCATTCCCGCTTCCAGCCCTTATATGCATTTTCTTGTTTCAGGTAACGCTGGAGACCATGGGAGTGTAGGAATGAATGCGACAGAAGAAGAAAGAGAAATCAGAGTGATCAAAGAAGACAAAGATGTGAGAGGAAGCTTGAAGGCCGCTTCAACAACTGAAACTTAAATAGAATAATAGAATAATCTTTATTATACTCTTATCGGTGTGCATTTTTTGTATTAAGAATAATGTGTAAGCTAGGAAGCTAAATGAACCAGTTGGTTCTCTTGTTAGCTCCCTAAACAATTTAGGTTCTAGGTAGCAAGGTCAATGATCAAAAGAAATACGAAAAGAAAAAAAAGCAAAGAAGGAAGACCTCATTTACATTTACATGTAGTATGATGCGTCATCAACATAATGAAATTTTATTTCATTTGTTGTTCTGACAGTAGATAACGTATAATTTTCTTCGGAAATGCAGAAACACTTGAGTTGTAAATTAAAACGGGTTGGAAGGTCTTTCCAAATGCAATTAAGCAGATGGATTGTTTGCTTGAAAGAAAAAAGCCTGGGAACCTTAGTAGTGACAGCGCCATAATCTGCTCAATTAATACGCGAACCATATGCATGGTTAAATTTGTCTTTTTAGTACTCACAGTCAACTGTCTCTGAGCTGATTAAACCGCTCGGACTAGCACAATGTGTCTTTTATAGAGAGATTCCCTTTTTTAATATAGATGATCAACTAAAACAAGAGTGAAAAAGGCAGGGACTAGCTCTAGGTGTCTCATTGATGGGTTAACCTTTACTAGGAGAAAATAATGGGAAAAAGGGGTAGTCTTAGGGTGTTGGCCGGGATATGTGAATTTCACATAAGTTATATTTAGAGGTTGTATCCACATGGAAGTCTAATTCCTGGGACGTCTAGACACTTCAGTCGATGGTTTAAAACGTCATCAAGTCCAAGCGCGACTGCCTCAAAGCAAACAATGCAGAATACTGTAATGGCGACTGTTGAATTCTATCGATGCAACACGGAATAATAGTTTGCCGACCTCTCCGAAAACGTTCCGAATAATTCCAAGCGTTTAATAGGCCATTTGCACCAAGAGGTCATGTGACATTATTTTTATGAAAATGAAAGTTAATATGATTCTGCCTTCAACGAACCATTAATGGGTCATACCTTGAACAAAATAACCGTGATTTATTTTTTCAAACCCGCACCATTTTCTTAAAATGAGTCAGTTTATAGCTGGTCACGTGACCAAACTGTGATTTTTAAAACTATGAATTACTTCTTTATGAACAGAAATTTTGCACTTAAACTTCAAGGAAAATGTTGAAAGATGATGTGGTGACGTTGACAGCACATCTTAGCGTAACTATCAAACGTTAAACGAGATACAAGCAAAAAGGAGTTTTGGCCGCCATGTTGGAGCGCAAGAGTAGGCCCTCCAACAAGGCGGCCAATACAAATCATACTACTTTGTTGAAATCAAAGTGTCATAAAATATCTCCCTTAAATGCATTTCCTCTCAAATTTCGGGTTTAAGAGAATTTTTATGCCCTCCGTCAATTTTGGGCATCAGCATGATGCCAACTCATTGTTTAAAGGGAGCATTGGTCACGTGACCTCTTAGTGCAAGTGGCATATTGGTCTAAAAATAACTTTGGTGAAATTCACATATCCGGCCCAAGGGTTAGACTGGGCGCGCCATCTCTATTCCATTATTCTCTCCTGCCTTTTACCTTTGCAAAATTGCTTGGTCAGCTTTAGCAGGTCACGAAGAATAATTCGGGCGTAAAAAGCCAGTCAGAAACTTAGAAATAAGTTGAATGAATGATAACAATAGGGTTATTTGAAAGGTTCATTAAGGACCATTACGAAATGTTTTAATCAAAAGAGTGTCTAAACAATGTTAGTATATAGATTTAGCCAGGGCTAAACTAAAGCGAAGCTCCCATTAATAAATTTATAATTTAAATCTAACAATAAACTTGTATTCCATAATTCAGTTAACTTTAGAGCACATTTATGTGACTTATAGGGAAAGGCTAAGTGATTTTAGAGAAAAATAACTTGCAAACAGCCCAAGAGTGAACCAAATCTTACCTCGAGTTGATAGGCTCATATGCTCACCCAAAAAATGTCAATAATCTTCGATCACATTTAAGAGCCATCATGGCTCTTGATCACCGTAGATTCATTAGGCCTGGCCGAATTTTTTGCGTTCGACAACTTTACTTTTCGAAATCTTGGCAACAACAATGGGTGCGTGTAAACCAACCTTTATACCATTTATGCATCAAAAAAAAAAAAAAAAAAAAAATATATATATATATTATATATATATATATATATATATATAAAGCACATCTGAGGTGAAACAGTACTATTAGGCACTGTTTTTATCATACAGACCTCGGACAGAATGCAGTATTTTACAATTTTGCAATACAAATTGCACTCATTCAATATTCAGGACGATCGAAGCAAGCGTGGTCTTTTAGTTAAACCGTCCAAAAAATTTCCAAAATCACCTATACAGCCAGCCGGTTCTCATTTTGCAGTGCGAGCTGCGGTCGAGTGTTTGAATGAACATTAATAGAGTTACGCTCCAACATAATAAGGAATTTATTATGTTTATTTTTTATTTAATGGTTTTATCGATGTGTAATCTTCAAAAGCGTTTGATACGCGCGGCATTTTGAGTACTCCTGCAAGCGATGTTCACCGAACGACTGAAAACAAACCGGCACAGCGATTAAAATTACAAGAGAGACTACTAACAATCAATAAAAGAAATATAATTCGGTGAAACATATACAGAGACAACAATTTTCATTCACGAAGAGAAGCATTAAAGCGACTCTAAAAAGTAAGTTTATGTTTTAATTAAGCCGGCTTCCCGGTGTTTGCCTTTTTCAAAGATCAACTCGAGGCAAGAAAATCGCTCAAAGCTTTCTTTTGAAACCAGAATTACAGCTAAATATTCTTTGGAACGTTTTCTTTCTACTTGTGGTCAGAAAATGTCTAAAGACTGTTTAAAGTTCTGTAAGCTTATTTCTAACCTAATACTCAGTCAGATTATTGTCTCAAACTTACAAACGTGCATCAACTAAATAGCCGGATAAACTACGCTCGACTTCATTAAATTAGATAATATATAGATTTAGCCAGGGCTAAAAGCGAAACTCTGGTTAATAATACGTGTAAACAAAAAAAATTAAACCGTGTAATGCTAAACGGGGACGACAATGAAAATGGCTTCAAGACTAATAGATATGATTAGCAAACAAACAAATTGCACGTGCAGCACTCTTTTCCTCTAATTAGCAAAAAAACATTTGCGCGTACATCCCGCTTTTTTGTCTTTCCCTTGCCGTTGTTTTTGCTCGACTACAACGCTGTTTTGTACGACTAAAACGTCAAACTTCCTAGTTAAACATTATTTTTATGGAGGAATTGTCGTATGTGCTTACCCAGTATTTAATTTCCTGTGTTCATGTTCGCGTTTATTTTTCACTGCCACTCATTTTCACCTTGCTGGCCGCTAGCATTTCTCATTTACTCACCGCCGCTTTGAAATTCCATGTTCTTCTTCCTACGAAATTCGTCTCCTTTGTTTTCAATAACTCGTTCTAGCTCTTTCTCTGTTATACAAGTTAGTGTAAACATAAAAAATAACGCCGAAAAAGACACGACTTTGTTGTTGTTTTTTCTTTCTAAAAGTACGGTCGGCCATGTGATTTCCTTCCAAATAAAACCTTGAGTTGCATTTAGGTTGTCATACCTGTTGATTGAGCTACTTTACATTGGCATGCCTGTGGTGCGGACGGACAGTCGCTAGCTCCCTCGTTGTACGGTCACGTGATTACCAAATTTTCTCGGATGGGTAGATTACCACGTTTCCTTAGCTATATATGGGGCTCCGTCCACGCGCAGCGCAGCGCGTGGAGCTCCTTTATAAAAAAACATACTGGTTAGTGGCTATCCTGATTTGACAGCTGTTAATTGACCATATTGTAAATTTCTAATATGAAAGATGTGGATTTGTCAAGACACGCCTGGGACACCTCTCCCTTCCTTTTGATAGTCTCCCCTACCCCACCCTTACAATCTGTAGACGCGTACGCCGGGTCAATCACGTGACAACCCAACGAAAAGAGGTTGACCATGTTCTATGAGTATGGGGCTCTGTCCCACGCGCGCTATAACTTATCGTAGCAACTACTGATCCGTGACCTGCAGAGCCCTTCGATATAGTAGAAAAATGGGCAAAAGTTACTAAAGAATACAGTTATTGTTGTAGTGTTTTGGAAAATAAAACCGTAGGTAGCAGAAACCTTATTTAAATGGGGCGCAATTTATACACACTGAGAAAACAACCGACATCAGTGGTTCCCCGTGAAATGATGACTGTGGAACGACTGCAGAAATGCCATACTGATGACGTATCACTACCCAGACCTTGGTTGTTCTTCTGATTGATTGAAGCAAATTTCTCTTGCTGCACGACCAATTGGAAACACTACCTAGATCTTGTTAGTGACACGTCATCATTATTGCATTAGTCTGCAGTCGTTTATCGGACGTCATTTTGCGGGGGTACCAGTCTTAGCGTCGAGAAATGACCGCTATTTTCTTAGGCTAGCGCAAATATAATTCTCTGAATGCTTTGTACATTTTCGGTATTACCACATCTTTTATTGATGTCTTGTTATTCTAAATATCAAAAGGCAAAAGTTTTGATGCTTTACAAGATGGCATTGAACAGTTTACACTACTATGAAAAGATATTTAGCAATTAATGAATGAGGCTGAGTAGGATATGAAGAATTAAGCAGATCGAGGAGCGTGTTATCCACAGAGGCCGAAGGCTGAGGTGGATAACACCCTCCGAGATCTGCTTAATTCTTCAAATCCTACGAAAGTGGAATTCATGAATTGTTTTATTATTCATTCGAAACAGGGGTGGGAAGGGGAAGGTAACTCTATTGTTTTCCACCTAAGTTTCTTGACCTTCAGGGCGGAAAAACGTTTTGCGCAAGCTTCTGCGCATCCCTTATCGCAGGCTCAAGGCGGGCTTTTCTGTGTGTTGATTGTGTTTGTTTGTTGCTGGAGTTCTGAGTGAAATGCACGAGGTGCGAACGTTTGCTCCCGGTAAAGCATTTTTATTTGACATGTTTGCTTTTTTTTCGTCGCTTGAAAATTAGTTTGGATTCAGAACAAGCAATGTTAAAGGAAAAACGGATCATTCCGTCAGTCTGAGGTGGAATAAAGGTTTTTGAACATTTCTTAAGAGGCGAGTATTTTTTCTGATTGTTCATCCGATTAATTTATGAGGTGATTTCGCCGGGCTGAATTAAGAAACCCGCTTGTATTCTGTTGTTAGTAGTTGCGGTTACTTTTTTTACATGCCCAGATTTATTACCTTTGCAGAACCAGCTTTATCTTTGTCTTCAGTCAAAGAACCATATTGCTGTTATAACCCATCAGAGTGAACAAACTTGTACTCTTATTAAACTTTCTCGGAGATAGAAGGCCAGCAAGCTTACTCAAGATCATTTTTCTGTTGCTAAAGTAACACTAGTCAGAGTAGTTTTTTTCATTTTTCATTACATAGTTTTGTTTTCCAGTGCACTGTGAAAGTTTCTGTTCTTTCTGTACGCAAATTGTCCTTTTCACTCGCTGTGAAGTAGAGAAAGGATAACTCCCGGCAGTGACTTCAAAACAATTGACTCTTTTCTCGTAAACAATTGCTGCAGCTTGATTTGACTGAGGCGAGCAAAACAAACCCTTATGTGCAATTTTCTGTATTTTCTAATGATCGGTTGAGTTTAATTTGCTTAAACGAAGACCCTCGCATGGACCAGTTAACCTTATTGAAAATAGCTAAATGGTGAATCATAGCTTGGCTGCTTGCAACTGATCTTTTGATTTTAAGATCTTTAGTTTAATAGGTTGTTTTCGCACAGAAAATTCATTTCTTCATTGTCAGCAAGACGTTTTTGAAATAACGGTAACTTTAACTTTGTTTGAAGGAAATCCTACTTACGCGTTGGTTTTTGACAGATGTTATGCGTGTTCAACTTGACAACACAAAGCAAAATTTATATATTTGCGCGAATCGAGCAAGTTTAAAAAACTATAGTTGCTTTGAAACCGATTTTTGGGAAGATTTTACTGGATAAAGACTGACCTTTTTTCTGCCCACATATCAACGCAATAACTTTTACATTAGGGATTTTATTTATATTTTAGTGATCTGCGAAACTACGAGTGTCCGATCGAGCGAGGGTTTTAAAATGTCAGCTCGAGTGCGACAAAGTTCAGTGACTTCAAACACATTGTGGGCAAGCGTTAATTTTTTGGGCAAATCACTGTCCAAAGATATGTTTTTGTGTCCACAGTGGAGCTCCGGACCTTATATATGCAGGAAATTCCTTATATGAACACGTTTCGTGAATGCATCTTGAAAAAAATCGGACCTACGCATGCACATTTCCAGTACAACGCAAGGAAATTAATGTCGTTAAAGTCCGTTTTACTTATAAGTTTAAGCTCTTAACTGGGGTTAATGAGCCCTAAGGGAGTACTAGTTCTTTTCTCACTTGTCCCTAGTGTACTCTACTCTCCTCACCCTTGCAGTCAAGGCTTGTGCAGTAGTCAATAGCTCATTGTTTAGCTCAAAGTACTTTTACTTTTACAATGTTAAAGTGGTTGCCAAAGCTTCCAGTAATTTTCCACAATATCACATGATTCTCACCTGTCTCGCCTTATGTAAACCCCTCATACCATTAGTCGGCCACATTTCAGCTTTGTTCTTCAAGCAAGTGCCTACTCGCACTCTTTAAGATTGTATTTTTCTCTCCGTGTACGTATCATGCCGAAACAACGCAAATCTCGAAGCAGCCAACGTACTACGGTTCCATCTACCACGGCTCAGTCAAATGGCCGTGCAAACTCTGCAGATGTAGTACAGACAGTACAAATGACGCAGTACGCACAAATGCCTACCGAAACACTACGTTTACTTTTGTCCCAGCGCCGCCTGGTACAATCAGGGCCACGGCAGCAGCTCATCGCTCGCCTCCAAGCGAACGATTCTCAGGACTCCACATCGCCACCTACCGGCCCAGCGACCATGCCGGATCAGCAATTGGCCTCCATGATCGCTTCTATCGTGGAGCAAAAACTGGCAACTTTAAACTCCGCGAGCAACTCGCTGTCGAGCTCAACATCTGGCGTCGTTCAGCCATCTGCCCAACAATCTGCTCAGCAACATTTGTCAGGCGTTACCAGCCTCGCACCAGATCCCTCTCTCCCACCGGTCCGCAATGGCGGACAACAACAGATTCCGTCCTCTCTGGATTTCTCGCTGTCCTCCACTCAGCAAGATTTGAATTTCGGAACACCGGAAGACGCAGCCCTTCTGCACACCAACTACAGAGTCCCTTCTATCGCCAGCCATCTCTCTAACAGCTGCATCGCAGCCATAACAAACGGTGAGTACGTGGACCTTGCTAGCCTTCTTCCTTTTTCTCTCCTACGAGACCACGTTACCGCTAATTCCCAGCTTAAACTACAAGTAGGAAACGAGGGCCTTACTATACCCCTCCCATCTCAGGCTAAGCGCTCCAAAATTACTGGGATCGACCGATGGCTCGACGCCTTTGCCATTTACTCGTCTGTACTCCTCTCCTCTTATCCATCCCGGGGGGTGGACCTCTTCGCCTACCAGCAACTGATACGTGAGTCAGCCCGTAAGTTCCCCGGTATGGCATGGTATTTGTACGATATGGAATTTCGCCGAAGGGCCTCTCACAACCTTTCCATTAACTGGGGTCAAAGGGATGTTCAGTTGTACCTAGACACCTTTACTGGCCTCCCAAAAGCCATACTTTGTAAGGCCTGCAGCAGCTCGGATCATGTAACCGATTCCTGCCCCCTTTCCCCCAGGTCTACGGACTCTTCAGGGCCCAAACGTGGTGACCTCTGCTTCAACTTCAACAAAGGGGTTCCATGCGCACGCACCCCCTGCCCCTACACTCACCAATGCAACAAGCCTGGATGCACTGCAGCCCACCCAGGAAAGGACCACCCTGACTCCTCAAGCTCTGGACCCACCCAGTCAAAGACTAGCCGCTCAAGCCATTCCACCCGAAGCCGCAATTGAATACCTTTCTAAGCTGTCCCCTACCACCCCTATTGACCTTTCCCAACTTGCCCTTTATTTGCATGATCACCCTGACCGTGCATCTGTTGATGCTGTCCTTACTGGCCTCTCTCAGGGTTATAGAATTGGTTTCCAGGGTCCTCGGGTTCCTAAGGAATACCCCAACCTCATTTCTGCCAGGCAAAATCCACATATCGTAAGCACCAATCTCCTGAAAGAGTTACAGCTTGGTCACACCGCTGGCCCATTCGTTTCTCCCCCTTTTCCCAATTTTCAGGTTTATCCCATCGGGGTTGTTCCAAAAAAGCACTCCACCGAGTGGAGAACCATTTTTCACCTTTCCTTTCCCAAACGTCAAACCACTAGCGTCAATTCCCACATAAGCCCAACCGACTACTCCTTACACTACATTACAATAGATACTGCCATCTCTATCATTCAGAACATTGGTCAAGGGTGCTTTATGTCCAAGTTGGACATCAAGTCAGCCTTCCGCAATATCCCAGTACACCCATCCGACTGGGAGCTCCTCGGTATGAAATGGAACGGCCTGTATTTCTTCGATACGGTGCTCCCCTTTGGATTACGATCAGCACCCTATCTTTTTGACCAATTTTCCTGCATGATGGAATGGATAATTAAAAATAAGCTAGGTATCCCTAACGTGATCCACATCCTGGATGACTTTTTCTTTGTCACCAGGCCCCCTAGGTCAGACTGCCTTACAGCCCTTTGCAAAATCCTTTGTCTTTTCAGTGAACTCAATATCCCTGTTGCCCCCGGTAAAACTTTTGCTCCCACCACCTCGTTAGAATTTATGGGTATTCTCCTTGACTCCACAAGAATGGAAGCTCGCCTTCCCTTGGACAAACTAATCCGTGCTAAACAGGCCCTTCAACAGTGGTTACACCGTAAATCTGCCACTTTGAAGGAACTTCAGTCCCTGATCGGTACCCTACAATTTGCCTGCAGGGTTGTTGCCCCGGGCCGGGCTTTTCTGCAAAGAATAATAAGTTTAACAAAGGGCATCACTAACTCTCGCTGGCACATTAAATTGAATGGGGAATTCCGCAAAGACATTTCCATGTGGTTAAACTTCCTTAACCATTGGAATGGAGTTAGCCTTTTCTTAGGGGGTGATGTCCTCTCCTCACCTGACCTGCAATTATTTACGGACGCCTCTGGTTCCTATGGGTATGGTGGCTATCTCAATGGGGAATGGTTTCAGGCTACCTGGCTCCCTCAACACCTCCTTAACCCCACCATGGGTATCAGCATTGATTGGCAGGAACTGTTTGCAATTTACATTGCCTGCTACCTCTGGGGCCCTTCCTGGTCAGGCAAACATATTTGTATGTGGTGCGACAACTTGCCAGTTGTCTCCATCATCAACTCCAAACGCTCTAAGTCCCCTAGGATCATGGACCTCGTACGAGCTATTACAATTCTTACCTTAGAACACAATTTTTCCTTTACTGCTAGACATATCCCTGGACTAGATAATTCAATATCTGATTCTTTGTCCCGTTTTCAGATGGACCGCTTCCGTCACCTGGCTCCCAACGCCTCACCCTCCCCCTGCATCATCCCTCCATTAGCGACATCAATTTAACAGCTTCTGTTTATCGCTACTTTGGTGCGTCCCTTGCCCCAGCCACCAAACGTTCTTATAGTGTCGGTAAAAACCATTTCATTTCCTTCTGCCTTATGCAAGGGTTAATTAGCCCCTCTACGCCCCTTCTCCCCGCGTCTGAAATTACCCTGATTTATTTTGTCTACCACTTAGCCAAAACCGTTTCCTACAATACCCTTAAGCTATACCTGTTTGCCGTTCAAGACCTCCATAGGCAATACAATTTCCCCTTAAAACTCCCAAAAATGTTTAGACTCCAGATGGTCCTTAATGGGATCAAACGTTCCCAAACCCCGGTAAAATTAGTTCGTTACCCAATTACAATCCAAATCCTGGAGTCTATTTTCAACTCTTACCAACCGCACTTGAGTTGTGACCTTAATTACATTATGCTCTGGGCAGCCTTCACCTTAGCCTTTTTCGGTTTTTTACGTTCAAGCGAATTTACCTGCAATGACCAAGTCTTTGACCCAGAAACTCACCTTTGCTTTAAGGATGTCACCTTTGTCCCTAACATTGAATCCCCCAATTACATGCTAGTCCTCATTAAACGGTCCAAAACAGATCCCTTCCGCCATGGTTGCACCCTAACCCTAGCAAGGTCCACTACCTCCATCTGTGCTGTTATGGCTATGAAAGATTATGTGTTACAATGCCAACCATCATCAGCAGGCCCCCTCAGTTCACCTCATTTATATTTTAGTGATCTGCGAAACTACGAGTGTCCGATCGAGCGAGGGTTTTAAAATGTCAGCTCGAGTGCGACAAAGTTCAGTGACTTCAAACACATTGTGGGCAAGCGTTAATTTTTTGGGCAAATCACTGTCCAAAGATATGTTGTTTTTGTGTCCACAGTGGAGCTCCGGACCTTATATATCCAGGAAATTCCTTATGTGAACACATTTCGTGAATGCATCTTGAAAAAAATCGGACCTACGCATGCACATTCCCAGTACAACGCAAGGAAATTAATGTCGTTAAAGTCCGTTTTACTACGAGGTATTCTTTGAGAAAATGAAGTAACGACAAGGTTATAACCACAGCTTGCAACTTTTGAAGACAAATTGCCTCTTCTTTCCAGGTTATGAGTGGAAACATTTTATTTTTAGGCAATAAAATATTTGAAATTCCGGCATTTTTTCAAACCCGGCCAGGGGATCTGGGCAAAAAAGTTCACGCATGCTCATTACGTTTTTCCACCCTGAATTCTTGACCCACTCCGCCTGCCAGTATGACGTCACATAGTAACGGGCAAGAGCCTCGGGTCGCTTGTGCAAATTAGCAAGGGATACGACAGTTATTTGGACGAGCGAGGTCGAGGAAAAGCAAAGAAGCTAACAAATATCGCTATATATCCCTTATTTGATCGAATGTGTGTAAGCGTTGGTGTTGCTATAATCTGTTTGTGTAAACCGTTTTGATATTTTTTGTCCGTGATTGTAAAATTTTGTTAATTTGTTTTGCGAGCCGTGTTGCGGGATCGCCATCTATTTCACAGGACCGACAAGGTCATAAAAACTTAAATCTTTTTTTTCTCTAAAATAGGCAAGCTCTAGTCTCCAGAATAGGAGGTTCCATTCATAGATCATGCATGTTTATATTTCATCTATTCTTTTGCTAATTAAATAGGCCTAACTTCATATCATTCCTTTCGAGTGCGGGCCTCTGATGATCTCCTAATTCTCCACCATATTCAGTAAAGCTAGTTCGATCGATTATTTACATCGAGTCGGCCCGTTGAACCGGAAAAAATGCGAAATAACTTTGAAATACGCGCTTAAGCTAGTTTTACTCAAATGTATATTTGAATTCATGATAAATACGGCTCTACCAGCTTCAAACAGCGTCTATGGCAGAGAATTGTTTTGATATGACAAAATTAATTCTCCAAATCATGTGTGTCACTGTGGTGCAGTGGTCAAGGAGTTTCTGCTTGCACGTGCAGATAAACCGGGTTCGACTCCCGGCGACGCTTTTTTTTGTTTCTTTGTACCGTTTTTTCCCCTGTTTGGTCTATCGTTTTTTAGCACTATTTTTCCTTTTAGCCGTTCTTTCTTTATTCTTACTGCAGACCCTGCTGGTCATGCTCTTGGATCAATATACATTTTAAGCTTAAGTCCGGAGTTTTATTTTGGAAAAGGGATTTCAAAAGTTCTTGATCTGCATACTGGCCACGCTTACGACCAGATAAAAACCATAAGCTGTCAAGACATGTCCCTCCTCTGAAACAGCTGAATTTTTTTCAATTTTAGTTGACATTATGACAAACACACACAGTAAAGCACAATCTGTATTAATTTACACCCAGCACCCACCAGTGACCCACTGGCGAAAATTAAACTTGCCTTTTGTACATCGTCTTAATCATCAATATTATTACCCTAAAATCTCCACTGGGTTTGCCCCCCAAAAATAATTAAACGAAACCTTTTATTCGTTTTCGGGATTTAATTATAGAATTACAGGTGTAAGCCCAATACAGTAAAATGCGGTAAAGCAACAAGATTCAATGCTCACAGTCTCTCACAAATACCTGTCATTTAGCTTCCCCCTTCAACGCTACAGCTAAGCGAACTTTGAGAGGAATGATACGGGGTTTCACTAGCTCTGAAGAGCTGAAAATACGCACAATGTAAAGTATAATACATCCTCTGATGAACCTCCTATTGCTGTGTCTAAACTTCTCAATCTTGCTGTGCACTGGCCCTCAAAAGTGTGACCGGTCGGTATAATTACCCGTAAAATTTGCTCGACGATAGAAAGGCATCTTTAAAATTCATTACACGACTGGACATTTCATTCCAAAAAAGTACTTAAATCTAGTTTTCTATGACAATAGAAACCTTAAAATCTCCAAATCCAAGAAATCGGAACGGTATTTCCGTGATAAAATCGAAATTTTTATCCGTCTCTTCGATGAGCACTTTGCTCGCCATTTTGAAAGTCACTGACGCGAGACTTGACGTCATACTGGCAGGCGGACTGTACCACAGATTTCCTTGGAGACACCTCCCCCCCCCCCCGATTCAAAATAATTCCTGGTTTGAAAACATAGCCAAAACATGCTTACCTGTATCGATGTTAAGTTCATCTTCGATAGTGTACGTTTAGGTTTGTCCAGCTCCGCAAATATTCTCCAAATAGCGGATGTCGCCCTCCGAGTTGTCTTCTTGCTGTTTTTGCTGTGTTTTTAGCCATTATTTCGCCTAGTTCCAGCTGTAGTTCTTACTCTTGAAACGAGTGAAGTGTCCGCCATTTTAGTTTTCACAACGAAAACAACTCAACCTCGTCCCCAGGTCTTCTCGGTTAACGGCGCTTTAACCTGTAGAAGGCTGCATTTTTGACGTCATTTCCTCGTTTAACGCAAAATTCTTCCAAATTTGGTCATCAGTAACTGGTTAAAGTGAATTATGCGTGTGCTTTTAGCCAATCAGAATTGGGAAAATATTTTGAATGAATAATAATTTAAATTCATCGTGCATCATTTCAGGAACAGAAGAGACATCTAAGTGCTGATCCATTCAGCCACACTCTTTGTTCACTCAAACATAAATTGCCTTCCATATCGTAATTACTCGCATTCAAATTTCACTGCGTAAGTGGATACTGCCGGATTATCATGTCCGTGTTCCCAACTGAAATTCAGCCTGAGCCACGCCGGGTTATACCGAGGTAATGGACCTCAGTTTATAAACCCAAAACATATGATGTTATTCGAGTTTTCGTATTTTCCCACTCTCTCCTAATAGGTTTTTATTAAAAAGAGTTAAAGGAGTGTCTTGACGTACATACCAGGTACCAGCAAGAGAGCATAAAGGGCACAGAGAAGGCATCCCCCCTACACACTCTATTCCGTAGGTAATTCGTCTCGGGTTATTTTTAAGACCACAGATCCCAAGAAGGATTAGACAACAGCCAATCACATAACGCGAATGTGTTCTGCGTGGATGATCCACGCTCAGAGCCACGCGTCCTTCACGAATTGACGTAGAACAAAATGGCGGAAGACGCGGAGAGCGATATTGCTATTCGTTTTATCGACGAAAACGATTACAGAGCGATTTTTGCTAAAGCTGTGTCAGCGAAACGGAAGTTAAAAAAAGAATCGTCCTTCCTCTCTTGTATAGAGCTAACAGTACTACAGGGAAATCCTTAACACACTGAATATTCTCTCAGGATCATTTATAATTTACAGTTTGAAGAGAGCAATTTCTGGTTTGATATTTATTCTTTTATTAGTCTTTTATTATTCAAGAAAAATAACACTTGGCGTTGTACCAACGACCGGTTTCAATAGACTGGCGAAATTTCTCATTTTATTAAAGCACGGAGGTTACGACAACTGCGAGTTAAACTGATTTCACGGGTTGTCAAAGAGTCTAGCGATTCCCTTTCCCCAGGTGAGCGCCGACTCATTTCGCGTCAATATTCAGGAATGCTCTCGATCTCTTTACGCTTTCATTGCCTTTCGCCCGACATGTTTTGCACGGCGTTTAGTCATGCGAAACCTCCACGAAACATCTACGCAGCGCGCGAGGTAACGTTATCTCGCTTCTAAAAATAACTCGAGACGAATTACCTAAGGAATAGGATGTGTATGGAGGATGCCTTCTCTGTCCCCTTTATCCTCTGTTGGTACCAGATAATAATTCCAGCCAACACCACGTGTAAAAAACTGATCACTACTATTGTCCACATGTCCTTCGGAAAGTAGAGAATTTCCTTTGACGACAAAGCGATTCCATGGTTGACTTTCAAAACTACGGGGCCTGGAGAATCAAACAGTCCGAGAAATCTTCTTTCAAACTGTTCACCATCTACTCGGTTGGCAAAAACCGGAAAATTTGGTTCGTCGGGTGCTGTTTGACGGATCAGGATCTCCATCTCATAAGAGCTGTTGATATCTACTTTTTCATGAATGATCTCCAAATTTGGACAACAGATATTAAACGCTTTTCTCATGTAATGTATAAGATTCCCTTCAAGAGCCTTGCTTGATGAGTTGTAGTGGGTGAATGGGTGGAATTCATGCCAATGCAGAGTAATTTTGCCAAACGATGGACAGAAATATGTGCTGCCATTGGTCCTGTATGTGCTCACGCCAACTGTTTCTATAAAGTTGCAAACATTTTGCAGCAAAACAATTGTAAAAATACTTAATGCTGAAAAATTCAGCACGCCCTTCTGCGCCATGTTCTAAAAGGAAAAAGGAAAACAGCAGTAGATAAAACAGAACTAAAGTTGGTTCCAACATCGTTTATTCTTCAGCGGATCAACAGCAATAACTCGGGTAGGACACGGCGAAATAATCGACGATGTAATCGGCGATGTAATCGAAAAATCAGTTCAAAGCAACTTACTTATATATGAGTTTTACAACCGTTGAAGACAAAAGAATACAATAGAAATATAAACAGAAATCGCTTCGAGTTAACTGAAAACTAAATACAAATTCTATTTTTAACCTGAAATCTTTTGTTACTGTTGCTATTTTAGAAAGTAAAAGTACTGAAACAAAGACCTAGCCAGGTCAGCAAAACAGCGTGTATGTACAAAGTGTTACAATATGAATTAAACTGCAAGTTCAGCTATCAGCTGTTTAAACAGGAAAAGCGCAGACTAATGGGAAGTTTTCACCTTAAACAAAAACCGATCTATTTATAAAATTCCAAGACAGCAAAACCTTTCATATCCAAAATTCGGTTATCACCTCTCTTTAACTAACAAGTTAATGAAATATACTTTTTCAAATAAATATAATTAAGTTGCAATTAGAACGAGGTACACCTGTATCAAAAGGCGTTACTATGAATAGATGTCGTCTGGTAGTTAAATCACGAGAAATAGACTGAAGTCAAATAAACCATTATTAAGAAATTAAATATTCTTTGAAGAGTCAACAGTGACGTAAAATGTACATAATTGAAAAGAGAACGAGCAATTAGTTTTGTTTGTTAAGGAACACTGTTGGCTTTTCTATGATTATAACCTGGCGAATACAAAGCAAATGAAACAAAGGATAACAAAAATGACACGAGCCTTTTTGCGGAGCTAAAACTTCTTTATGTGAATTCAGCATGAATTACTAAGAACAACGTCAAAGCGAATATTTGAAAGCTATATATGATATTCGAGCCAAATAAAGAATTCATGGAAAATCTCTCCTTACACAGCCACTTTCTTCTCTAAAATAACTGGGGTTAAGTTTTTAGCTATTAATTGAAATCAAAATTGACTTGACTAGAGGAAGCGACCATTTTGGACAGATTCGTGGATCCTGTTTGTGAGGAAGTAACTGTCATTTTAGCAACTACAGAACAGAGAAACACAAGACAATAAAGGCATTGAACAAAAGTGGCTCGGTGGCTCGTTAGTCATAGATTGACAAGTGTTTTAAAAAATAGAAAGATATAACACATATAAGTATAAGATAGACATAAAAAAGAGGTAAAAGTATAAAATTAGAAGGGCAAGTGAAGGTATATATTTTCTTAGCTCAGTGGTTCGATGGCTCGTCAGTCGGGGTTAGCGTCTCAAACCTTCTCAAGAAGGTGAAAGGTATATAGTTTAGTGGCTCGGTGGCTCGTCAGTCGGGACTACCGAGCCACTGAACCGCCCCAACGAATATACCCGAAAAATTTGCTCTGTATTCTGTAGTTAAGCCGACCAGAGATCACGGAATGTGGGCTATATGTATTTTAGGCCAAAAACGCAATAAAGAAATATGAAGTATATATGAAATAATTCATTTTTGAACTGCGGTTGTAGATGAAAGTGAAAAATGATCATCGCAGTAAATTTTTTTTTTGCATGATCATTCTTCAATTTCAAAAATAGTCCTATCGAATAATTGAAACATTTTTGGGGGGAGAAAAGCCTTTCTAAAAAACATAATACTAGAGTTCAGCCTGTTAATTTACCTTGTATTAAAGATAATCTTGGAACTCGCTACATGTATACGTGCTAAGCAACAATTTTTATACAGTGAAACTGTGAAAGGTTTGAACCCAGGAGTCATTACAAAAGTAGGTTGAGTTTGATCGTCCGGGTGAACGTAGTCCTGAATAGGACTGTTGTTGTTGACAGAGACTGACGTTTCGACAACCTGTGCGGGTAGTCATCTTTAGAGTCATTTTGCATGACACCTACATTTGTCACGTAGGCAAAAGCCCGGGGGAGCACTCAAAGAAGTTTAATAAGGGGAGGCACCTCCTCGAAGTCTAACCTGTTACTCTTTTATACTAGCAATAGTTCTCGTTACATCTGCTCCCGCCTTAGATATATATGACGTTTATCCCAACGTTCAATACTTTTAACTCTTTATTTGTTTGCTCTTAGGCGAAACCTTTTTTAAACTTCGCGAAAAAACGATATAGTGTTAAGCACAGTCTATAGTGATTAGGGCTATGCACTGACTCCAAATGGTTAGCTTTCATTTACTGTTAGGTTTGTCACTATAAACATGTAAAACAAATAACTTGCGGTCGAATCCATGGCCATGGTGTAGTGGTATAGGCGATGGGTTTCGGTTTATAGGACAGCGAATCCCGCTTAGCTTATGCCACATGCCACATTCAATCTCCCTTTTTAAAATTGAAAAAACATAATAATAATTATAGAGACTTAGACTTAGAAAAAGATTAGAAGAGTATAAATTTGAAGAGATTAGAAGTTTCATGTAAGTGTAGCTAAGAGGGGAAGGTGGTTCTGGAGGATGGAATCTAATGCTGACCGGTCACAGACGTTTTTCCAGAATTTCCCAGCCAATTCCTCCTTGCGCGCTTGCTGAACCAGAATTACCTAAGACCGCCTACTGCGCGCATGCTGAAGATTTAACCGGGACCACCTTGCGCGCCTAGTTTCTTCAAGTCGAGAAGATTTACAGCGAAAAGTCGATACTTTTCAAGGCTGGGGAATTTATGGTGCCTCCTTGGGTGAACCCTGCGGGGAAAATAACATTTTTTACAGAAAAGGTACCCTTTTTGTATAGCCTCTATTGAAAAATAGTACCTAAAAGGCTTGTATAGTTGATTTTTAAAAACCTCATTTCTATCATTTTTAAGTCATTTCCCACACTCCCTTTCGCGTTACACACAATTATGACCTGCCTTATCGAGCATGGCGATTTTTACTGATACCGAAAACTAAGCTCACATCACAGCTAAAAATACCGGAATTATTTGCATGCATAAACATTTGACAAAATGTTTCATTACTGACCGCAATGACTATTTTATAAAACGGGCAAATAATGGTTGGAAATGGAACCATGAAATTACAGTGACTGTTTGCGTTAAAAGGATCGTGTGATTAAAAACGTATTCATACACGTTTCACAGCACAAAATTACGTCAATCAAATAGAACAGTTCCATAGGCAAGGGGCACCCAACGAGAATATAGTTTAAAACCACTTAAACATAGCATTGTTAAACGTATTTTAGTATTTAAACGTTAGATATAGTCATATTTTTATCCCCTAAAAATTTTTCATCTGTTCGGATTTCCTAGCTGAAAGTCTAGTGATCCGAAAATTATAGGGATCAAAACTTACCTTTTCGAAAATTTCAGCCAGAAAAAAGGCTTCCGAAAATTCTAGGTGACCTTTTTAGGGTAAAAATCCGTTAAGAATAGGCAAAGATACCATTTTTTGGATGTTCGAAAATCCTAGGAGAGGTAGGCAAGCAAGAAATTTTACAACAAATGTTTCGAAAATTCTAGATCTCAAATCGTCTTCCGAACAGATATTCTTCCGAAAATTGTCGTTGGGTACCCCTGATAGGCATTAACAATGACTAAATTAACAATGACTAATTCGTGCTCAAAAACCTGCCGGTCGAAGTCGCTCATTTATACATTGCAGACCTTACGCATGCAGTAATTGCAAGTAGAACTTCTTTGTTAAAATTATACAGTTCTTTTAAACTTTCGCTGGCCTGCGTAGCATGGCGGTTTTGGATTGGCGAGCAAAGTAATAAAGGCGGGCGAGGACAGAGAAACCGCGAAAAGATTGGGGCGGGAGCAACTTGAAAAACCAACTTAGTGCAATCTCGTCTAAGTTATCGCTGTGAACGTGCTATAATGTATTTTGACACCTTTAAAAAAACAACAGCACTATTCGCTTGCAAGTAAAATTTCATGCGACAGTTGAACCACAAGGTTAATTACCCATGATGCAAGCAGGGGTTAGGGCATGGAATCAAATGTCATTTTAGGTTACTTGGATCGTCATACAATGCATGTCGTGTTCTTGATCTTGTTGAAACACAGCATTTTTATCGAGCCGCCTCCTCTCCCTTTCCGGTTTGATTGTTCTCGCCTTAGCAGGAATCACGTATTTAATGAAAATTACAGACTTTGTGTCGATATTTTTTTTATTGAATGTTCAAATCTTAATAAACTGGCTATGTGTTAGATTCCACATAGCCACTGTTCTTTTATCCATCACTTTCTTATTCTTTGCGAGAAATTGACGCAATAAGTAATTAAAAGTTTATCGCTGCAAACACTTGATGAAATAGTGGTCGTTGTCGATGTTCGCTGTCCGCATTGACGGATGTTCGTATCAAGACTTCAATAGGTTGAATTTAGAAACAAATTATAAGATAGAGTTTTCTGTGGAATCAAAGAAAACTCTACGTAGTTATAGAGTGATTATAAAGCGGGTTTGACTGCAATTTTGTCCTGACCAACAGTTTTGGTTCTTTTTACTTCTTTTATAACAGGTGAAATCATCTTGGTGATTATAGTATCTGCTTACATTTCCACATGGCACCTAGAACTGTTTTTAATTTTTTTAATTTTTAAAGTTTTATGCAAAAGCGTTGTTCCCATTTTCTTTCAGCTTGATAATTGGCTAGTAATATCACTTTTTTGGTTCACGGCTTCCTTAAAAGCAATAGTTTACCCCCACGCTTCTTAGCAAGAGAGCGTATGATTATCATCGTGGTAAATGTATGCAAAAACACTATAGCTTAATATGTATAACTGTCTTTAAGAACACGAACGCAAGAGCCATGTAGCGACAAAGTATTTCCGCCTTGAGATACAATGAAGAGTATCGCCGCATTGGTGTTTATTCTAATATTGCTTTCAGGTGATTGCAAAAAAGATGCTAAGGAACGAGTCATCATGGGCTGTGGGGACTTCTGCTGTAAAAACGCCAGCATCATAAACCTGACTGAAGCTTTCAAAAACTGCTGTAAGGAGGCTTAAGTATGCCTTTTGCCAAAGAAGTTTTACGACGTTTCCTGCAGGGAGCAGATCATGGATTGGTACCTAAAAAAACAAGCAAATACCAGCGCAATAAAACAAATACGAACTGAATGTTGTGGAGACTTTTCCTGCCCCCCCAAAAAACGAAGAAAATGTAAAAAACGATTCAAAATAAAAGTCAGATGGGACAAAATTAATTTTAAAACGAAGTACGATCTACTCGAAGGGCCATGGAAAAAAGAAACTTGGTCATTTTTCCTGAAAATGGTGTCACAGAATTGCTTAAATAAATCAACTGTCGGAAGGCCTCCCGATAAAATTAAGTATAGATACCCCTAATACACTAACGATAGAGGAAGGGACGACACTGTGTTTAGTTATGAGTCTCCACCTGCCTATTTGGTAGAAGAAAAAGAATCTTTCTCCATGTTTACGGTAGTAGGTTCCTCTTTTAGCCGAATGTGGGCAACACTGTTACTATGTGTCATCTGGAGTTTGATATCAGGAGTTATTATATGGATACTGGTGAGTAAATATATCGCTTTCGTATATTTAATGTAGCTTTTTATTTGTGCGGAATGCAGTAAGTGCCATGTTCGACTAACCGATTGAATGAGCTGAAAGAGAGCCGATACTAGTTAAAAGGAAGTGCTTTAAGGTCTCGGTAAAGGAAAACGAGGTGCCCAGAGATAAAAAGTTCTAGTCGCGCGAGTATTTTCGCTACAAAGGCAAGTTATATTTCAAATTAAAACTAAAAGACTAAATTACCTTATCAAAAATTTTATTTCATCGAATTTCAAAGGCCCCTTAAGTTTTTTGCTCTCGAACTCGGAGGTGTCAAGTTTACTGCTGAAGCTCCAGCCGTTTCGCGTTGTTAAATATTCACTTCCTTTTTATTGCATCTGATTGACAGATAAAAGACCTAAAAAAGGGTGTGAGGAAATTTGCATATGTCTCGTATTAGCGGAATTATTGCATTTCAAACTAAAAAGTCGCATCTCGAGAGCGATTTACGCAAAGAAACTGACACAAAATGAGTTACAAAGGGATATCGGAAATTTCCTCACTCCCTTTTTTAGGTCTTTTATCTGTCAATCAGATGCAATAAAAAGGAAGTGAATATTTAACAGCGCGAAAGGGCTGGAGCTTCAGCAGTAAACTCGATACCTCTGAGTTCGAGAGCAAAAAACTTAAGCGCCTTTTTAAATTCGATGAAATAAAATCTTTTTTAAGGTAATTTAGTATTTTAGCTTTAATTTGATGTATAACTTGCCTTTGTAGCGAAAATACTCGCGCGACTAGAATTTTTTCTGTGGGCACCTCGTTTTCCTTTACCGAGACCTTAAGACGAGACTAACGCTACGACAAGTACTATGGAAAACTGCTTAACAGTGAAGTTCAGCAGGTGAAGTTGGACTGAAACATCTTAGGAAATACAGTGTCTTGTTCTGTTCATATCCATAAAAGCATTCAGACATTTTGCGCAATGTTTTTTAGCTCGCTGTGTGTTATTTTAAAGCTCGTCGGTTGAAGAAATCTTCTATCAGAAAACGGCGGAAAAATTACACTAAAAAATTAACGTACATTGTGAATTGCCTTTTTAGCATGTTCCAGCTGTCGGTATTGTCTTTACGGGCTGTAGGGGGATGGATGAATAGATGATACTTTTTCCGCTTTTTATTCAGTTTGCTCGAGCCTCCTCTCTTAACTTCAATATTGACGAAACGCGATAGCCTGGGCTATGAGATTAGATGCCATAACGGGCATAAGGTTAAGCTGTTATTAAGCGAAAAAAAGAAAAAAACTTAAAAAAAAAGCCCAAAAGCAATGCATGTTTCAAAATATCTTGTACTAAGGTGTAGTTAGTTCATTATTTTAACACCTTAAAGATAAATCTAAAGTTTTTTGTAAGATCCAAAACTGCAGTCAAACTGCAATCGTATCAAAGGTACCTAGCAACGCCATGTACCTTAGTGATTACATCACCTTGTAGAGCTCATTAGTTTCTTTCTATTCTTTAACAAGAAATTTTCATTGCCCTTATTTATTGTATTTAATTCATAATCAGGATCAAAGAGCGAACCAGCGCCAGTTTCCCTCGTCTTTTTGGGAAGGAGTTCGTGAAGGAGCCTGGTGGGCAATGGTCACAATGACGACCGTTGGGTAAGTAGAAAGGGTACCGCCACGTGATATGAGTAGGAAACCCCTTATTTGTTTTCAAAAGTTTATGAATGAAATTGCTCCTTTGCGTTAAGCAATTCATACCTGCACTTATGGCTCCCCATAGGATTACTATTCTTGTTTTGATCGTAGAGCTTGAGCGTCTCAGTTACCCCTAGAGCTCATAATAATGACGGCGGATTCATGGCAAGACCAACCTTGCCGGAAAGGTCGAGGGATATGGGAGACAGATTAAGTGCGATCTCAGTTCTGGCCCTCCACGTTGGGGTTTCATCACATGGGCTAAATACCATGTTCTCTGAAGAGGCACATGTTGTAAACCGAACGCAATTATAATGAAAATCAAAAAGCTCAAACGGGGAAGGCTGCCGTGGAGGAAAAAAAGAAAGTCCTTTCATTGATAGCCGCAAAACTAAGGTCCACCACATATTGGCAGATATTGAGGACTATGGTAGCAGTGGCAGATCCATGGGAGGGGCCGGGGGACCCGGGTCCCCCCTTATTTTTAGACCAAACGGAGGCCCGAAGGGCCGAAAATAATTTTTTTGA
>NC_133202.1:43532448-43549948 GCF_958299795.1 Porites lutea | reverse complement strand
TTAAACCGAGTCCGCGACTACTTTGAGGGCACGATACCTCTCTATTTTCC
Source organism: Porites lutea (assembly GCF_958299795.1). Lineage (NCBI taxonomy): Eukaryota > Metazoa > Cnidaria > Anthozoa > Scleractinia > Poritidae > Porites > Porites lutea. The sequence continues at coordinate 43,549,898 of NC_133202.1, read as the reverse complement.
TGACGAGTATGGGTCACTTCAGAATGACAAGAGAAACTTGCGAGCTGTTCACTCGCGCCGTCATGCCCACAGGAAGGATACCACTTGGGAATGGATCTGGGCGAGCTGCCATCCCACCCCCGAAACAAGTTTTAGCTTTCCTCTGGTGTATGGCTAACCAAGAACCTGCTCGAGCAGTGGCAGACAGGTTCGACATTACACTGAGTAGCGTGGACCGGGTTCTGAAGCGAGTATCACAAGCGGCAATTGATCTTTCAGGTCAATTTATCAGATGGCCTAATGGTGAGTTTCTTTAGTCAGTCACAGAGCAAAACAAGTAAAAGATAAATTTGCAGACTAGTTACTTTGACAATCGTTTTACAGCAAATGAAAAGCTCGCCATACGAACCAGCTTTGAAGACGAAGGGGGATTCCCTGGCATCATTGGTTTGATTGACGGTACTCACATCCGGATCCGGGCCCCAGAAGATGACCCAGATGCATATATAAACAGAAAGTTCTTCTCGTTGAATGTGCAGGTAACAGAAAAGCAAGTATTCATAAATATAATTTAATTGAAATTGATAATACAATGATTCCTCTCACAGGGCCATTCAGTATTTACTTCCTCAGCTTGTTTGCGATAACAATATGGTTTTCACTGATTTTCTGGCTGGATGGCCTGGATCAGTCCATGACTCCAGGGTGCTTCGTAATTCTGAGCTCTTCCACACGGCAGTAAATAAGTTTCCTGGAGATACTCATCTCCTTGGAGATGGAGGATATCCATTATTGAGGTGTGCATCAGTAAAAACCACTGCCGACTTACCAGACCTATTGATAGTAGCCCTCTCCACTCCCTACTTAACTGTTTTTGGAGTACATTTAATGTTGATGAAACTACCATACACTGTCCCGGGGGGGGGGGGGGGGGTACTGACATATATAGGCTATATGGGTATGTGCCGCTGTGAAGGGTATGGTTTTCAAGCAGTTTACTCTAGGATAGGATATATAAATCAGAGCGTTTGGGTCTAGAATAGGGTATCATTTTTCAGGAAACTGATCAGTTGGTTGAAGATTTTATCTAGACTGGGGAAACAGCTACTCTAGGATAGGGGGATTTTGGGAGTTTACGGGGAGTATAGGGTAGCAAAATTCAGCTGAACTAACTCTGGTATAGGTCAAGGGTTCCAGGGTCCCAGCGGCACATCCCCACCCAGAAATTCCTAAAGTGCCCCCCCCCCCCCCCCGGGTACACTGTATGCTATGCTTTTGCCAGTAAAAGACTTTTACTCTTTGAATTTCAAATTTAGAGCTATTACTTAATGGCTGTGATCTGGGCAGCCCCTTTAGCTACAAAATTGCGATGGCCTAAAGCATGAGTTTTGTTTCTAGATGGCTCATCACTCCTTACAGGGATAACGGTCATTTGACTCGGCAACAGAGAAGGTTCAATACAGTCCTTTCATCACTGAGGCAGAAAGTGGAAAGAGCAATTGGACTTTTGAAAGGGCGATGGAAGCACTTTGGCTTGATGAAGAAGAGGCCACACGTGCAACATCAAAGGTGTAGCTTGGATTAACCTTGCGGCTCTCCCCAATACATTCTTGTAGACTGTCATAAAATTTACACGTTTGTCTTGCTTTTCCTGTTTGCTTATTGTTATCTTCAACTTGTTTAAACTTTGCAACAAGTTTATCCCACTTTCTTATACACTGATCAACAGTTACTTTATACTCCGAAGTTTCATTAAAGTGGTTACAGATTTTCTGGAAGACATCCTTTTTTGTTGTCTTTCCTTTCTTTAATAGATGTTTGAATTGACCATAGCTTTCAATGAGTAAGCGGACATGCTTATCATCCCACTTTTGTAGGCTCTCTGGTGACTCTGTTTCAGTTGCTGCATCTACAGAAAGCAAAGTCAGTTAAAGAAGCAAGAAATTAATTAATTTATTAATCAAATGTAAAGGTTCACTTATTTGAAGTAAATAGGTATGTCAAAGAATGAAAAATCATTTGTTTACAGCATGTATTGGATAATTAAGTTATCTGTTTAGGCATGCTTTAAATCAATGGTATGTGATTCAGGAGATCCAAGTTGACCTTAGACTTATAAAGTTCATTGTGTGTTTTGAAAGGAAACCTAAAATGCAGCAGGTATAGATCAGTTGAAATTAAAATACAATAACAGCTTGTAAGTAAGCTAGCGACTTGAAATTTGAATTTCTAACATATTAAATATACATTTCAAAGTTAGCAGAGCATTCATCTCATTTTTCGCTTGCCCTGAGCATTACTAGTACTAGTAGGGAAAATATTAATTCAAGCTTAATAAATAAACTTAGCAAACTGAAGCTCCTCATGCTTTCTAGTTCTGAATCCATCTACTCTTTAATATTATCCGTTTCACTTAGCTCGGAAACAGTACATGCACTGTTATAATTATAGGCATAAAGAATGCGAAAAGAAAACGTTGACGCTACAAAATACATGCATTCACTCCTAAGCCAGTAATGGCGGGAATATTTGCCTTGCAATAGAAAGTGTGCTCGTCACTTATCACATTATATCACATTGCGCGTAGCTTATATGCATTTTCGCACTACTTACGAAAGTTTGCCGTGGCTCCGGTGCAAAAGTGGTGCAAAAGAACATTCAAGTCATCTGTCGCATAATAACAAGCGGAACACTGATATTGAGCAGAAGAATTGGAAGCCATGTTGAGTTCGATTTCCGGGCTCTGAGAAACTGGGCGCGAGCAGGAATGGTCGAATGGAACGGAATTTTCCGGTTATTCCGATTTTCCGGAATTTTAGGCCAACCTCGCGAGGTACACCCAAAATTTCGGAATGAAATTCCGGAAAATGTCTGTTTCATTCGCTCCCAAACCCGGAATTTCCGGAATTTTTGGTCGAATGGAAAGCGCCCCTGGTTTACAGTTAATCAAATATTGATATCCTCTTGTTTTCAAACAGTTTTCCTGCACTGGATAATAGATCCATCCACGGTTTTTAACTTTTTACATGGTCCCGTTTTTTTCTGAATAGTGAAAATCTACCGACTCCGCTGAAAAAGAAAAAGACCCTAAAAAGCAAAAAAAAAAAAGGGCGGGGGGGGCTATATCTTTGTTTGAGTAAGACGTATCACTTTTGGCAAGTTTACCAATGTTAAGGAGCCCTTTTCAGGGGTGTCGGCGGACTTTCGTCCAATGTATACTAAATCGAGAAAGTTAAAATTTTCTGATAAAGTAACTCTATTGCTTGACAAATGTACCCTGAGTAAACAATCATACTTATATCTCAATATTAGATTGGAGTCCCTCTTTATAGCAGGCGTTCCTTTAAAGAAGAGCTCAGAGGAGCAGAGATAAAAGGTACTGTAATCTGGATATGATTTGTGACGATCAGGTGGTAGTAATATTCCATTTTATTATATAAACACTAATGAAATACCAGGTAAGCTTAATTTGGCGCGAAAACATGATATCTTCACACGTGAAAATAACATGTTATTTTCACATGTGAAAAGATCTTCGTTGCTATAAGTACATAATAAATCGCGCCTTTCGCAGCAAAAAAGTTATTTAAGTGAAATGGTTTGGCATCTCATCGGTGTTTATATAATAATCAAAATATGAAATTTCTCTTCTCGTGTTGAAAAATATTTCACTCCTTCGCTGCGCTCACTCGCGCGGCCATGTAATCTCCTGTGTATATCTAATTAAATTCAGTTTGATAGCCGGTATACCTTAAATTTCATCAAACATACCTCGATACTTGTCGCAATATATCGAGACCTTAAGGAAACGTAGTATGCCTAATACCATGACCCGAAAACATCTTTATTCACGTGACTACCGGAAGATGCCGTATTCCAAACTTACAAACCACTGTATACCGTGTACCCAGAAACCCTGACAGACCCTGTAAAATTTCAGGGATGCACCACTTTCTACGTAGGTGATACTCGTTATAGCCAAAGATTCACGCCGCCTTTTCTTGCACCCTTGGCTGACCTGATGAAGTAGCAGGTTTTGTACTCCAATCATTATCTGATGTTGCTTAATGTTGCAGTTCATGAATGATATCTGCATTTATGTATAATGCTTTTTAGAGATCCAACAGAATTCCAACGAAAGTTTGATCAAGCACTTACAAAATAGAACTGATGGAATAGTGAAAATAGTTCTTCGTGGTTGTGAAGAGTTTAATGACGACACATACGAAAAGTTACAGTTTGTACGGGCATTGAGAAAGCACTACGTTGGAATACGCCTCCAAGGTGCCTCGGACGTGAGATCGTGTGTTAAGAATATGGTGGAGGATCATCACGATGTAACTGAATCCTTTGAAGAAGCTACAGAATGCGAGAAGAACTCCAAAATTGATATAAACGAATACGGTTCAAGAAAAGGCTTTGACCATCGAGACGTAATCAGCATTATAATGTATGTTTCTACTGGACTTGTTGTGTTGATGTTTGTGACAGGCTGCGTTTGGGATTTGATGAAGACTAGGAATCTTCCCAGAAAAAAAGAAGGTAAGAGAAAGGTCTGGTTTAAAGGATTCATTCAGTTCTTTCAATTGCGTTTCAAGATCACAACTTTTTTCGTCTCAGGTAAACAATACCGATACGCATAAAGCTAATAAGCTGTTCTCGCCTCATCCGAATTCCGGAATCCGGGAAGAATTGGCCCGCATAATTTTGGAATCCGAAAACCACGGACAACTTGGCTTGTGTAATCCGGAATTCTGGGCTTTGGAATACGGAATACCACTCAAGGAATCCGAAATCCTTCCTTAAGATTGGAATCAAGAATATATAAGTTTCACGGACAAATAGTGGAATCCATCCGGAATCCACGGCGTGCAATCCAGACTCCAAGACTGTCTTGCATTTCCTTATACGGGGGGACTGTTCGTCACGTAAGCCCCATTCCCGCTTCCAGCCCTTATAATTATATGCATTTTCTTGTTTTAGGTAGCGTTGGAGACCATAGGAGCGCAGAAATGAATGCGATAGAAGAAGAAATAGAAATCAGAGTGATCAAAGAAGACAAAGATGTGTGAAGAAGCTTGAAGGCCGCTTTAACAACTGAAGTTTCAAGAGAATAATCGAATAATATTTATTACGCTCTTGTCGATGTGCATTTTTTGTATTAAAAATAATGTGTAAGATAGTAAGCTAGCTAACTGAACCAGTTGGTTCTCTTGTTAGCTCCCTAAGCATTTTAGGTTCTAGGTAGCAAGGTAAATGATCAAAACAAATAGAAAAAGAGAAAAAAAGCAAAGAAGGAAGAACTCATTTACATGTAGTATGATGCGTCATCGGCATAAAGCAAAATTTATTTCATTTGTTGTTCTGACAGTAGATAACGTATAATTTTCTTCGGAAATGCAGACACTCTTGAGTTGTAAATTTAAATGAGTTGGAAGGTCTTTCCAAATGCCATAAAGGAGATGGATTGTTTGCCTAAAAGAAAAAAGCCTGAGAACCTTAGTAGTGACAACGCCATAATCTTCTCAATGTATTCAAGAGGAACGCGAACCATATGCATGGTTAAATTTGTCTTTTTAGTACACACAGTCAACTGTCTCTTAGCCGATTAAACCCTTGGGACTAACACGTTGTGTCTATTATAGGGCGATTCCCTATTTTAATATAGATGATCTTCTAAAACAGGAGTGTAAAAGGAAGGGACTAGCTCTAGGTGTCTTATTGATGGGTTAACCTTTACCAAGAGAAAATAATGGGACAAAGGGGTAGTCTTAGGGCGTAGGCCGGGATATGTGAATTTCACATAAGTTATTTTTAGATGTGGTATCCAAATGGAAGTCTAATTCCTGGGACGTCGACACACTTCAGCCGAATCTTTAAAACGTCATCAAGTCCACCCGCGACTGCCTCAAAGCAAACAATGCAGAATGGCGACTGTTGAATTCTATCTAAGCAACACGGAATAAACGTTTGCTGGCCTCTGCGAAAACTTTCCGATTAATTCCAAGCGTTTTTAAACCAATTAAAATTGGTCAAAAAATAACTTTGGTGAAATTCACATATCCGGCCCAAGGGCTAGACAGGGTGTTTCCATCTCTGTTCCATTACTCTGTCCTGCCTTTTACCTTTGCATAATTGCTTGGTCAACTTTAGGTCACAAAGAATAATTCGGGCGTAAAAAGCCAATCAGAAACTTAGAAATAAGTTGAATGAATGATAACAATAGGGTTATTTGAAAGGTTCATTAAGGACCATTAAGAAAGGTTTTAAGCAAAAGAGTGTCTAAACAATGTTAATATATAGATTTAGCCAGGGCTAAATGCGAAGCTTCCATTAATAAATTTATAATTTAAATCAAACTATAAACTTGTATTCCACAATTCAGTTAACTTTAGAGCTCATTCATGTGACTTACAGGGAAAGGCTAAGTGATTTTAGGAAAAACAATTTGCAAATAGCCCAAGAGTGAACCAAATCTTACCTCGAGTTGATAGCCTCATATGTACACCCGAAAAATAGCAATAATCTTCGATCACATATTTAAGAGCCATAATGGCTTTTAATCACCGTAGATTAATTAGGCTTAGGAAAAAAAATCAGGCCGAATTTTTTGCGTTCGACAACTTTACTTTACAAAATCTTGTCAACAAATCTGAGTGCTTTTAAACCAACCTTTCATACCATTTATGTTTCACATCTGAGGTGAAACAGTACTATGAGGCACTGTTTCTATCATACAGAACTCTGGCAGAATACAGTGTTTCACAATTTTGCAATACAAACTGCACTCATTCAATATTCAGGACGATCGAGGCAGGCGTGTCCTTTTAGCTAAACCGTTCAAAAAATTTCCAAAACACCTGTGGCCATTTCGGAGTTGCGTAGGGAACTGGGGCGAGTTTCAAATTTAAACTAATCGATAAGCTGACACCATCATACAAAAGGCAATGTTGAGATTGGTCATTTGACCAAGTTTGGTGCTTTAAGGTTAAACAGGGATCAAGTTATGACTCTTGAAACATGGTTAAAGATCCATACAAACCTCTGTAATTTTGTGACAGCGTCCCCCAAAACCATATAAACTCTTATTTTTTCCCGCGATTTCTGTGATATTCCTAAAAATGGGCAAACACAATGATTTTCGAATTAGTTCCTTCCAAGTAGTAGATACACGACGAATTTAATAGTTTAAAAGAAAAACTGAACAATTTTAAAGAGTTTATACGGTTTGGGGGACGCTGTCACAAAATGATAGACATTTGTATGGATCTTTAACCATGTTTTCCATGTTTTCTTCATTCGGAAAATAAAACCGTAGGAAGCATAAACCTTATTTAAAAGGGGCACAATTTATACACACTGAGAAAATACCCGACATCAGTGGTTCCCCGCGAAATGATGACTGTGGTACGACTGCAGAAATGCTATACTGATGACGTATCACTACCCAGACCTGGGTTGTTCTTCTGATTGGTTGAAGCAAATTTCCCTCACTGCACGACCAATTGGAAGCACTACCTAGATCTTGTTAGTGACACGTCATCAGTATGGCATTCGTCTGCAGTTGTTTATCGGACGTCATTTTGCGGGGAAACCAGTCTTAGCGTGGCGAGATGACCGCTATTTTCTTAGGTTAGCGCAAATATAATTCTAATTAATGTTTTGTACATTTTTGGTATTACCACATCTTTTATTGATGTCTTGTTAAAACGAGTGAAATGTCCGCCTTTTTTTCACCACCAAAACAACTCAACTTCTTCCCCAGGTCTTCTCGGTAACGGTGCCTTAACGTGTAGCGGGTGCATTTTTGACGTCATTTCCTCGTTACACACAATTCAAAATTCTTTCAAATTTGGTCATCAGTACTCTTTGGTGGTGAATTTTGTGTGTGCTTTTAGCCAATCAGAATTATGAAAAAATTTTGACTGAATAATAATGTTTCTTCAGTGTCCAAAATAATTCTCTTTAAGGATAAATAGTTATTTATGACAAATCTGGGAATTCTGTGTACAAGATTGGTGAGTCTCAAAGCGGTTTCTCGTAGCACGATGAAATAAATAAAAGTTTGCTCCCAGCAACTCGTGTATGTGTTGAGGGTCTGATTAATCAATAATCATCTACATGGTTAAATGGATGAATTATGTTGTCATTTACGTTATTTGCATCAGTTTGACAGTAACGTCGACAGCATTGACATTAATAAGTCGAAGTAGCTTATTTGCTGCAGTAGCGCCAATATTAGTTTCCTCAGTAATTAAGTATTCTATCAGCTTTGGCAGCTCATGATATCATGTTAAATTATCACTGTATCAGAACCCAACGTCTTCCCGAAGAAATTGTGTTGAGAATATTGACTTAAGTGATTAGCCCCCACCCCCACCCGCCCCCCCCCCCCCCCCTCCACTCTAATCCTGCTCTGTGATCCCTGAGCTTCTCTTGAAATGTCTGGAAATATCTCGAATCCTCTACTCGAATCTCTGGCTGAGCACACTTCCAGACTTTGGGAAGCACCTTATACCTTCTGCAATCGGTTCCTGACGTCTTTACCCCCTCCATCTTCGTTAACAACGCAGGCTCCATGGTCCATACTCATCCACATCCTCACCATCATAAAGTTTACACTTCTAGTCATTACGTTTCATACTCATTTTCTTATCATGTCTCAATTCATCACCAGCAGGACCGATGTTTTGTTGTTGTTCTTCTTGTTTTTGTCTATAGCTGCACGGTCAACGCCTTGTCTGCTATTAATGGGGCAATCTCGGTGTTTTTTTGGGGGGGGGGGGGAAATGATGTTGATTTCGGAAGGAAATAAATCAGGATAGAAAAGGTGTACACATAAACCAGTAAGTCCGCTTAATGGATCAGAGGCACCCGGTTGTGGTGGTGGACTATATGGTATTTGTATACTTATCATACTCTTCATATTCTAATTTTTGATAACCCCAAAGTCCAATATTTTCCAATTTCCCAAATTTTCAATACCAATTTTTATATTAGAAACATTCGAAAAATCCTCCAAAAATCCTCCAAAAATTATTGAACCAAGAACTAAAATAAACCATAGTTATCAGAGGAGACTGGTTATGAAAAGCGGCAAAAATCAATGATAAAAACAACAGTGCTGCAGTTTATGTTGGAAGCACCCTGAAAGTGCACAATCCTTTGTTTTCTGTTGGCAAATTATTACGGAATAAATTAATGCAACGTTTTTATTGGTCAATACAATCAAAATGATAGGAATTCTTTTAAACGTTGAGCACTTTCAGGTCCACAAAAACATATAACAAAGGAGTCTGACGGGTTTCATAACCATTCCACTCAATTAACTATGAATAAACTGAGTCATTTTTTGATTACATGAAATCTTGGATAGATATTTAAGCGAAAAACAATGCTTTTAACCAGGCACTTTCCTTAAATAGCTATATTTCTAGGTATTCCAAAACTTGTCATGATGATGCAAAAGTTTATGGAATCGCATGGAATCTATGACGTGCATGTGCGTTTTTGCTCAAATAATCCTAGTCCCTGTTTAGTGTTAGCCTCCTCTCATTCGCCTGTTCTGAGTCTTATCATAAAATCTGTTCCTCACCGTCTTGCCAATAGATTCACTCCTCTTCAGTTTTCTATAGTAAGATGCCTTTCTTCAATAATTAATTTAACGATGGTTTCTTCCTTCAACAAGGCTGGAGACTTCTCAGAATTCCATACTTTATAATCATCTTAAGACCATGACCACATACAAAAAGGATGGCTGATCGTATTATTAACGCAGCTAAACCAATTTCATGTTGAAAATGAATGAGGGTTTTCCTAATCATATCACGTGACAGTACTCCTTCTACTTACCCAACAGTCGTCATTGTAACCACATTTGCCCACCAGGCTCCTTCACTAACTCCTTCCCAAAATGACGAGGGAAACTGGCGCTGGTTAATTTAATGATCCTGATTATAAATAAGATATAGTGAACAATAGCAAGGAAAATAATGTTTTTTCTCAAATATCTTTCCTTCAGCTAAGGTAGGCTATAGTAAGAACTAATAAAATAGGAATCTACACTGGCTGAAAGTTTCCCGCATTATCAACCGGAAACCGATAGTTTGGAGATAATGGAAAAAAATTTTGAGAAGGTAAAAATTTGAAAATTCTTAAAATAAGAAATTGTGATAAAAAATGCGCTGATTTCAGACTTTTTATAATAAATGGCATCATAACTCATAGCCAAAGCGATTGCATTATATATATATGAAAAACTGTTTGGAATGTCATCCACCCATCCATCGCCCCAACCCCGCGCACCCAACTGGCCGTCAAGACAAAGACATCAGATGGAACATCTTCCTGTTAAAAAGGCAACTCATAAATGTAAATTTTAGATTAATGGATAAGAAAGCCTTTTTATCATAAACCAACTTCACAGGGCCCGCGCAGGAGGAGGGGCTGGGGGGCTCTGCAGTGCCTCCCCACTTTTTGAAAAACAAATAAATAAAATTAAAAACAGCTTAACTTCGATATAACGAAGGGCTTAGGGACTGGCAAAATATGTTCGTTATAACGAGGCTAGTTAACTTATATTGAGGTTCTTTTTCATATTGCTTTGTATTTTACTTTTAACGTTACTGGAGTAAGAAAAAGACAAGTTCGTTAGACCTAGGTCCTCGTTATAGAGGTTCATCTGTAAGATACATTTTCATATATTTAAATAGTGTCTTTGTTGGAATAAGGATCTTCCAACATCTAAATTTTCTTATTTGTCCGTTTTGATCCCATCAGTCTGATGCGTAGTAAGCCTCAGAACGCCTATCTTTACTAAACTGCAATTAGTCCTAGACTTCTGCATTTTCAAACCAACAAGGCTTTGTAGCAATTGGAAAGATGCGGAATAGTCTTTTTTGATGAAGATTCTCGATTAAATCTGAAGACTACTCCATGAACTACGGTTTCTTAAAACGAATTACATCGTCTCATGATGCGGTCTCTGACGCATTTCGATGACATACTAGACAAAATGAAGGGGTTACAGGAACCTACAGTGTAATATCTTGATCTGCAAACTTCTAGTGGTAGATCCAGCGTATGCAATCAGGCACAGCAGGAGAAAGGTACTTTTCAGGAGCTTGAAATTTATAAACATGACTCCGCTCAACAATGACTCAAGAAAGGTTCAGTAATCTAAAAGTTCTAAACAGCCAGAAAGAGAGAACAGTCAAATTTGCCCCTCCCCTCCACCACCACCACTTCAAAAGAGGTGGTCATTAGCCCCCGCACTTTAAAAACTGCTCCGTGGGCCCCCCTTTACTGCGCGTTTCTGTTCTTGGTTTGCAACCCCGTGCCATGCCATGTTCGTGTTCAATACAATAAACGATTTTTGGAAGTATTAACATGAAAATGGTGTTTAGTTCCCATAGGAGAGAAACACTTTCCTTCTTGATCACCACAGTGGCCACCGTGACGTCACCTGTAAACCAGCAATATACTTATAAAAGCGGAGATCCACGCGAGGCGCGAAGCGCCGCGCGTGGGCGGAGCCCCGTAGTGAAGGAAATGTGGTAATCTACCCATCCGAGAAAATTTAGTAATCACGTGACGGTACACCGAGCGAGATATAGCAACCCAAATGCAACTCAAGGTTTTATTTAGAAGGAAATCACATGGTCGCCCGGACTTATAGAAAGAAAAAACAACAACAAAGTCGGCGTTATTTTTTATGTTTACACTAACGTGGATAACAGAGAAAGAGTTAGAGCGAGTTATTGAAAACAAAGGAGACGAATTTCGTAGGAAGAAAAACATGGAAATTCAAAGCGGCGGTGAGCAAATGAGATTTAATGCCAGCGGCCCGGCAAGGAGAAAATCAGCGGCAGTGAAAAAGTGAACATGAACACAGGAAAAAAAATATTGGGTAAGCACATACGACCATTCCTCCATAAAAATAATGAGTAACTAGGAAGTTTGACGTTTAACCAGTAACTAGGAAGTTAGTCGTACAAAAGAGTGTTGTAGTCGTGCAAAACAACGGCGAGAGAAAGACAAAAAAAGCGTGCTGCACGTGAAAATTTGTTTTTTGCTAATTAGAAAAAAAAGTGTACTGCACGTGCACTTTGCTAATTAGATCTATTAGTCTTGAAGCCATTTTCATTGTCGTCCCCGTTTAGCATTACAAGATTTATTATTTTTTGGTTACACGTATTATTAACCAGAGCTTCGCTTTTGGCCCTGGCTAAATCTATATATTATTATAGTCTCTATTACTTTCATCATTTATATTGTGGGCGCACCATTTAGTAAAAAGCATTATACATTTTTTCTTCCTTTCAGCTCAGTCAGCCAAGAAGCAGTCTTTTTAGAGAGTAGTTAGTTCAACATCGCACTTTCTGCGCGCCACATAATTACAACTCGTACATAAAAGGTAAGAAACCGACTACTTACCAGTAGCCATATGATAACTCCTGATATCAACGTCCACGTGACATAGGAACAGTGTTACCCACATTTGGCTAAAGGAGGCAAAGACCACCGTAAACATGTTTCTCTACCAAATATGCAGCGGAGACTTATAACCAAAGACAGTATTGCTTCTATCGTCAGTGTAGTAGGGGTATACATACGAAGGCATATCTGGCGGCCTTCTGTAAGTTGATCGGTTTAAGCACATTTGCGAAACCACTGAGTTCAGGAAAAATGACCAACTTTCGTTCTTCCGTCTTTATGTACTGTCACTGGACGAAAAAACGGATTTGCCTAAGTTTGCTAGTTGAGCAAATCTATTGTAAATTTAGGGTACTAATGTTGCTACTTATTTGTTCTTGGTGCAAATTTTGTTCGAAAGTGAAAGTTTACTTTTCTGCAAGGGTGGCGTAAATGTGGAGTAAATATCAAGTTTACAGATATTTTGTTTCACTTTTGCCCCCCATAGTAAATTTGGTGTTTAGATTCAAATTTGGCGCCATTTTGTTCTCTGTGTAAAAATCGAACGTCAAAAATGAATGTTTGCTTGATATTTTCTGGCATAGCAAAGTTACTGTGTAAATTTATGGTTACTAGAGGCGTAAATTTAAGCAAAATATGATCAAAGAACTATCTTTACGACCACTTTAACCAACGTTTGCACATTTACCAAACTTCACAGTGTTATTTCACGCAAGTTTTGATTTTCCATTGCCCCGTTTCAATCACCATCACATTCTTCTCAAAGTTTATCATATTACTTGCTGCAGCTGGTTATTTCGGGTAAGGCCATCCCCCCTTTTTTTTCGTTTAGCGTCGAATGCGTTTCCTGATATTGGGTCGGTGGCTCGGAAAAAAAAAAATATCAAAAGAAGTCTCGGAATAGGAGGCCCTGACGTAAAACGTTACCATTTACAATTTGGGTGAACAAAATGCACAATATGTGAAAGGTTTGAACCCAGGAGTCATTTCAATAGTAGATTGCAGAGTTTCATCGTCCGGGTGAATGTAGTCCTGAATGCACTCCGTCGCAAGATCAGCCGCCATGTTTGTTGTTTCCCAGGCTTCCACATGACTTTGGCACATGCGCGATTTTATTTACATTGTCACGTGCGGCTTTTGAACCAATAGAATAGTGTAAAATAAACTTTCGTTGAACAGTTCAAATTCACGCGGACTTCACAAGCGATACAGCGTTGCAAAACGAGTAGTTTTGTAATTTTCGGATAATAGAAAGCCTGTCTTTCTATTCAGCTGTTCTATTACGATTTATACCTTTGTTATTTTCGAGAGACAGTGATCAGTTGCGATATTCTTCACATAAAGCCTGTTTCCAAGTCATCAACTCAGCTGGATTGCAGAAAGGTACCCGTGTGAAAAACCTCCATGGAATTCCATGGATTTCCATGGAAAATTCTCCATGGAATTCCATGGAGGATTAGGACATCAATTTCCATGGAATTCCATGGAAATTTCTCCATAGATTTCCATGGAGGATTAGGACATTTCCCATGGAATTCCATGGAAAACATTAGCACAACAATTTCCATGGAAATTCCTGCATCGACATTTTCCATGGAATTCCATGGAAAAGTTCCATGCAATTCCATAGAAACTACTCCATCGATTATTCCATGGATCTCCAGGGAGTTTCATGGAATTCACAGGAATTACACATTTAAAATATCCAGTGAATCAAATGGAATACATAACAGATTTTGGTCCACTGCAATTTATTTGATCAATAAAAGGACCGCATAAACCTCTTTTTAAAGATATCAATCAAAAGTTAACATGCTTTTGGTGGAAAATTTGACATACTGTAGCTAAAACAAATTAATGTTTACTTGTGACTATATACATTGCAGTTTAGAACGCAGCAATCATATTGAAGTAGCTTAAATGAAAAATTTAGATTTAATATAAAGCAAGGAATCTTGGCCTGGTGTTTAAGAAAAGTAACAGGCGAACAGATGCATAATTGAGAGAAAAAAAATAAGCTAATACTTGAATGCATAAACCGTCAGTATGTAAGACTTAAACATCGCTTTATTTAATGCCACGAAAAAGCGAAGTGCTACTTATTTCCTCGATCAGAACCATGGTATTTAGTTATAGCAAAGTCCTACCTAATCCTTGGGAAAGACGGCGTCAGCCACAATTATAATTTATCAGTCTCTTGTACAGTTTTTACGTAGCAGGCATGAAAATTCTAAATATGATATTTCTTCTTATACATCGGAGCAGTCCATCGAAGTACAGTCTTCGATTTCTAATTCTGCCAGAATTAGAAACTATTTCGAAGGATTCCAAAGGCAATTTGCAGGAAAGACCACATTCATATCTGTATAAACAAAAAAAGATGAAAACTACATATTAAAACCGATAAACAGCACCCGAAAAGTCACCCTTCTAAATCTAGCAGAGACAATCGAGCGGACGAATTCAGTTAAGCAACCAAACACGAGTTGTCAACATATTAAGCTTACCTTCCTCTTTTAATGTGCGATCCAGCTGAGTCATTGTTCAATCGAAGTTGATTTGAAACAAGCCAAATGTAAGCAACCTAACAAGTGATATTTTGCGCTGAAAATAACATCTTTTTCGGATGCATTCATTGTACAGACAATCCGTTTACACAACTCTGTCGTACTGCACAGAAGTCCGCCTAAAGATTCGAACCAAGAAAACTGATCTTCTACGCATTTCTATTGGTTCAAGAGCCCCACGTGATCGCGTAAGTCACTAAGCGGGGAGGCCTGGACGCCAGTTCAAGCACCAAACATGGCGTCAAATCACGGCACGATCGTGGAGATGTCTGTCTTTAAAGGCTTTAAATTGTGGTCCCTTTCAGAGTTAATTGAACTATTCAGACACTGTCGAAGAGTAAAGCAGTGAGAGAAAAATATTGCATTGTTCGTCCAGGTGAGGGAACCTTTGAAAAAAGGCAGCAGGCCTATTCATAGTCTGATACACAGCCGTTGTTAGTGTCGTCACGCAACGCTTCTCCCCACTAAAAACGGCTGTGTAGCAGACTAGCCTATCCATGGATGCGGCAAAAAAACTCTAATATTGCTTGTGTAGGTTCGCCGAAATACTCCATGCAAAGCAATCTCATCAATCAGGTTGGACTCGAGTAATAGGAAAAATCTTAGTTCTCAACCAAAAACACTTCGATACCGAGAAGAGTAATATGTGCCTAGTGGGATCATTTTCTACTGGCTATTTAAGTACGGGACCCGTACATCGTCTTGTATTTACTATTCATACGGGATTCCGACTAAACTGATTAGGGCTATTAAAGCCCTGACTCGAAACGGTTAGCTTCCAATTAGGGTTACGGTTGTTTATATATGAGTAAAATCAAACTCACCTAGTAGAGAGTTACTTAACTCAGTGGTAGAGTGGTTAGGTTAGGAACTGTGGATTCTACGCCCCTGGATCGGTTCTCAATCTTGCCACATCGAATTTTTCTTCTTTTCAAAATTTGCCACTGAAATTTTTTCCTTAAAAATGGAACAGTGGTTAAAGAGAATTACACTTTCATGGAAATTTGTTGATCAGAAATTTCAAGAGACTTGAAAATATCATATAAATTTCAAGTAGAGACTTCATCACGTATGTCATAGCAAATACAAGTCGGTGTACGGGTCCTGTATGAATAGCAGCACTGTGTCAATGTAATGAAGCAACTGCATGTTGTTAATAACAGTGATCTTCTCATATTTTAAATGCAACACTGCTTTTAAAAGATAAATGGCAGACAGCCCTACTAAAAAACAATTTTCTATATTTATTTTTTTTAACAGGATCATTTTTTTATTAAGCACTCAAAACATTCCTCTTTATAGTTAGCAATAAAATTTCTTACACTGGGACTTTCAGCGTCGCCTGTCAGTGAACAATACTTTTGCATTGTCTGTGTAATTTAAACTAAATGCACTATTTTGCTTTTAGAAAACTTCCAAATGTTTCCTATTTTTCTATTCAATAAAAAGTGCAGACTTGAACATGTGGTTAACGAGTTGATGAGTTGCTTGATTTCTGAATTTCTATGGATTTTCTCATACAAACTGCATGGTATTCTATCGAACTCCATGGACACGCTATGGCATTCCATGAAACTGCATCAGTACTTCAGGGAACCCCATGGCATTCCATGGAACTCTACAATATTCACTGGAATTCCATGGACCTCCAAGGAAACTCCATGGAATTTCATGGCATTCCATGGAACTCCATCACTACTTCATGGAACTCCGTGGAACTCCATGGCATTCCATGGAACTCCATGGATACTCCATGGAACTCCATGGCATTCCATGGAACTCCATGGATACTCCATGGAACTCTATGGCATTCCATGGAACTCCATGGATACTCCATGGATACTCCATGGAAGTTCCGTGGAATTCCATGGATTTCCATGGTTTTACATGGAATTCCATGGATTTCCATAGATTTCCATGGATTTCCATGGAATTCCATGGAATTCCATGGAGGTATTTCACACGGGTATGTTCTTCTTGATATCGTGGTTCGTTTACTTACTTTGGTTTTCTAATAACTTTGCGTAAGCTTAAAACCTCAAAGATAAATCTTAAAATTTAAGATGCATGCACAGATATGCCATTGATTGATTCCTTTTTGTTTACTGCAGAAATAACTGTACTCTTTGTTGCGCATCGTCTTCATTAATGGAATAATCTTAAGTAGCCAGATCTTGAGCTGTGCTAGCAAACATTTCTTTTACACCAATATAAGTCGGTGATGTGACCTTAGCATGTCCATAATTCAGTAATTTAGCTTGTTGTACAGCTGAGTTAGTATGTTAGATCTTTGGGGTTACTGTACTTTTCAGGTGACAGCACTTGACAAAGCAGTGGTCACTATAATTTATTATTTAATATTCTACTACATTTCAAATGACAAATGATTTTCCTTTTGAAATTTTTACAGTCAAAAACTCTTGTTTTACATCTATACATAATTATATTAATTTGGTTCATTTTGCAAGT
>NC_133202.1:43494948-43524948 GCF_958299795.1 Porites lutea | reverse complement strand
CTTAAAGTATGGAAAACTGCTATCATGGCAATATTTGCCATCCTGAGCAAAGATACAGAAGAACTGATAAAAATTATTTGATCAACTTTGCTACAGTGGGGAAAAGTATGGGAAACTACTTTTTTGATCATATCTGCCATCCTGAGCAAAATTGAGAATCAGGTGGTATTTGGCCAAATTTGCTACCCTAAGCGAAACAGTGGCAAACGCCTATTTTGATCATATTTGCCACACTGAGTAAAGATACGGAAGAAGTGATAATTTGACCTCATTTACTACACTGGGCGATACACAAATAAAGTGAATTTTTGCTCAGATTTACTATCCTGGGCAAAACTGTTGAAAAATGAGTTTTGGTCACTTTTGCTACACTGAGCAAAAATGTGGCAAATTACTACTTTGACCGAATTTGCTATAGAGAGCAAAAGCATTAAAAAATTCATCTTCGATCGCTTTTGCCCATTTGGGCAAAAACCTGACAAATGTCAGTTTTGCTATCAAGTTTGACACCCCTGTAAATGCCTTGATGAAGTAAAGGTTATCCTTGTTTTTACACACGGGGCAAATTCGGCATTTACCACCTTTGCCACTAATGCAAAATTATGGCAAAGTTGGTCCCATGTCATGTGGCAAAATTGAGCAAAATTAAGCAAATGTGGCATTTGCAGATGATTTGCTCCAAATTTGCTATAGAGGTAAATCCGTTTTTTCGTCCAGTGTGTTGTGCTTTCTGTCGGAGCTACTTTGTCTTCCATTTATAAGCTTAAGCTTATATTGAAACCGGCCATTTTACTTAAATTCACTCATTTTCAATTGTACATTCAGAACAAACAGTTAAGATTACTTATAGTTCTTGGATTACCTCATATCCTTACCGTCATTTATGTTTTTAAGAAACGTTTCTACTAAAAAGTTGATACTTCGTTTTCATTGTTATTTCGTGGTGTGTAGCGGCAAGTTTAAGCATTTTGGAAAGATTTAAAATAAAAAGGCCACCAAAATGATAGATGTCTCAGTATATATACAATAAACACAATACCACATGTAAAGTGCTTCGTACGGTATTTAGTAACACCCACTCGTTGTTCTTGTATCAGAAATCTCACTCGTTCGATTTCTGCTACGTCAACAACTCTTGTGTAAACAGGGGCACCCACAAGAATATAGTTCAAAACCATTTAAACATAGCATTGTTAAACGTATTTTAGTATTAAAACGGTAGATATAGGCATATTTTTATCCCCTAAAAATTTTTCATCTGTTCGGATTTCCTAGCTGAAAGTCTAGTGATTCGAAAATTATAGGGATCAAAACTTACCTATTCGAAAATTACAGCCAGACAAAAAGGCTCCCGAAAATTGTAGGTGGCCTTTTTAGGGTAAAAAACCGTTAAAAATGGGCGATTATACCATTTTTTAGATGTTCGAAAATCCTAGGAGAGGCAGACAAGCAAGAAATTTTGGTAAAAATGTTCCGAAAATTCTAGATCTCAAATCGTCTTCCGAACAGATACTTTCCGAAAATTGTCATTGGGTGCCCCTGTGTAAATACCGTACGCCAGCACTTTCCATGAAGTATTCTCTATTTAATACCTATTTCAAACAAGGTTGTTTCCGTGAAACATGATCCATGATGGATGATCCACGTTTCATAGCCTGCACTATGGTCCCTTTTGTAGCGGGAAGTGTTCATTGGAATTATGGAGACCATGTACCATTTAGAAAACTTGTTGGAAAGTGTTAATAACCTTTGAGAAGGCGCAAATGGTTGCCCAAATGGTTGCGCAAATTCTTAAGCGCGATGGAGCTGAAGAATTTCATTTTTACAATCGCACAGCAAGAAATTACAAGCCATTTCGTTTAACAACTGCTACATATGATTATAAACTGAGGGTTTTACTGCTTGATTAAGCTGCGCTTTTCGGCTAAAATGCTGATTATTTCAAAAAAGCAAATAAACACAATTCCTTTTTCTCTCGTTATTTGTCATTGTTCAACAAACGACTTGAATTTGATTTTAAAACTCGAACCAGAATTCCCACGTGCACGAGTCAAGCAGAGTCTTTGAAAACTTGCAATATTTGCATATTACCACAGACAGAGTTACACCTACACTTTAATCACTGTCGTCTTAAAAAGCGGTAACTGCTAAAGGCCTAGATTTCAGTGTTTTGAAATAATTTATCTTAACGTTCTGCTTACATAGCACTGGAGCGGTCATTAGCGTTTGCTGTCGAGATTTCTAGGCTCGTTGTGGGCATATAATTTACTAAACTTGCACCCATAATGTACCGTGGACTATGAAACATTGATCATGCATTATTCTTCACCGAAGCAACTTTAATTGAAATATGTGTATCAAGAATGTATCAGGCAGATGGTGAGAAGGCTTTCGCAAACATCACGTACCAATGATACTGAATTATCACACGCCCTTTCTCTCCGGAGCGTAGCGGTTAAATGTTGCAATTAAGAACGCAATATTTGTCAAGTTTGCGTCAAACTTTAATATATAGAAAGACAATTGACCATAGTTCTAATTGTGGAAATATTAGTAGATATATATGTGTAATATGATTTCACCTGTTTTAACAAATTAAAGTAAGTAGAACTAAATGTTTTGGTGAGAAGAAAAATACAGTCGAAACTTACTTTACAAACTCTTCATTACAACGCCGGGACAGTTTCGTTGGTACTCAGGCAAAGCTCGATCTTATAACACCCCAAATTAATACTGTCTCTGAATTTAGCGTTATTGATACAATGCGAACAGTCGACATCGATCAACAACCTCACTCATGATGCGCACACTATTTTATCCACTGTGTGCTGCAAATGAGCCTTACTTATTGCATCAATTCCTCTCACGGAATAAGAAACTCAATAATATTATTAATAAAATGGCTACGTGGAATCTAACACAGCAGAAGTTTGAATTAAGATTTGAATATTCAATAAAAAATGTCAGTATAGACTTTTACTAATTGTCTGTTGCCTACTGTACCAAGATGAGGGCAATAAAACTACTATACTGACATTAACCCGTTAGAATAAAAAGGCGGATAGGGGGAGGAGGCGGTTCGTCAAGAAAAAGACATCCATAACCTATAGCTGTATACGTAGACTCGATTCGATGCCCTAACAACCTCCCTTGCATCTCGGGTAATGCACTGTCACAATTTATAATAATCAACCACATTTCGTAATTGCTGTCACTATTTGCAATAAATTAATCGCACTTAGATACACCAGCGCAATTTGTAATAAAATTGTATTTTTAAAGCTAAGCAACACAATTTAAAAAACACAACAGTAAAGTGGCGGTATATTTTATTGCTATTATTTATTTCCAGAAACAGCCTTCGGCAAATGATAAGAAACGATTAGGAGGTGAAGATGGCTCATAATGTGTGGCGGCGGAAATGAATTACACCATGGATTAGTTAACTAAACAAATTACAAAACAGCGGTGTGTGCCAAGCTTTGCTCGTAAAAAGTTATAAAATAATAATAATGATGATAATAATAATAATAATAATAATAATAATAATAATAATAATAATAATAAAATGACTATGCGGAATCTAACACAGCAGAAGTTTAAATTAAGATTTGAATATTCAATAAAAATGTCAATATAAACTTTTACTTTTTTAAGCTTTTATATGATCTGAATTCAAATTTCGTACTAAACCTGGGTTATCTTAACCCAGCTTTGAAGAACCCGGCCCAGGGATTGACTTTTTAATAAAAGTTTTTAAATGAATTACGTCGTTGTTCAGTAAGACCAAGAAAGTGCATGCTCAGAGTCAAAACCGTAAGAACAAGTTCAATCTTCTCAACGGAATTTCTTCGGGAAGACGTATACAATGATAATGTAACCTGATAGCAGCTGCCAAAAGATGAATACCCAATATAATTAGGGACGGACCATTAGAAAAGTTATGGGGAGGGTGGGGAATTTTTGAGCCGCAGGAATTTTTTTTCGTTATCAAATTCCTTCTATGAATTTTTTTTAGGCCGTAGCATGAATATTTTTTAGGGTTAATTGGCGTGCATGAATTTTTTTCATTTAATTTTGCCTTGCGTGAATATTTTTTTTGTACTTCGCCCCCCCCCCCCCCCCATAAGTTTTCTAAGGGTCCATCCCTTAGAAAACTAATATTGGCACTATTTCCTAACTACAGGTTAACCAGGTGTTATCAGCGTTTTAGCAGCAAATAAGCTACTTGGGCTTGTTAATGTTAATGCTGTCGACGTTTCTGACAAACGGATGCAAATAAAGTAAATGACTTGAAATTTCACTTTAACCATGTAGATGATTATGGATTAATCAGACCGATTTAAAACAAACACTGGTTGCTAGGAACAAACTGAAATTTATTTCTTCTTACTATGGGGAACCACTTTGAGAATCATCAATCTTGGGCTTAGGAACCTCTAGCTACTCATACAAGGGACGTGACATAATTTATCCTTAAAGCAAATTATTTGGAAACTGAAGAAACATTACTTAGGAAAGTAGACTGTTCTATGCCATCTTGTGAGTAAGAGTAATCTCCGGAACTGCAGACCGCGGTCAAGGTTTATTTGTTGTTGTTTGTAACGTTTGAAATCAAGTTTGGAAGGCAGTATCCATACATATTTTGCACGAAGCTAGGATTTGGTTATTCACTGGAAATTTCTCGAGTTCTATAGCGAATAAAGACTAGACAACACACACATGGTTATTTTATAAATTTCTATCACAATATTACCGCTAGATAAAATATTAAAAGATAATTACAGCACGACCACTGAAATGCAGATTCGGTAAAGCAACCCGTTGAGAAGATAGGGCCTAGAAAATGACTTGAGACTTTGACGTTCTGAAGATACGATGTCATGATCACTAATTGCGAAAATTGACATGGAGTAGAAACTGGGATGCTTTGTTACAGTTTTCAGACAATTTGGAACAAAGAAAAAAATGTTGTGGACTTACTTACATGAAGCAAAGGGGCACCTCGAAGCTCTCAGAAAGAGTTCCTTTTAAGGTGGCCGGAACCTATTTATATGCGCGTTGGTTTTGATTTTGAATCATGTTTTCCGGCAGAAACGGTTTAACCGATTTCTATGATTTTCTTAAAGTTGCATAATTCTCTATGTTAAGTGTGCCAAAAATCAAAGAATTCGGTTAAACCGTTCCTGCCGAAAAACGTGATTCAAAAACATAACCAACGCGCAGATAAATAGGCTCGGGCCACCTTAAAAATATCAAACAAAACAATAGATGAATTACTCTACAATGGAACCTCGATAAAACGAAGCGCCAAGGGACTGTCAAAATTTGTTCGCTATAGCGAGGTTTCTTTATATATCGAGGTTCTTTGTCACTTTATTTACTACTTCTGGGCCGGGGTAAAGAAAATCGTTCGTTATACCGAGGACTTGGTTAGATAGAGGTTCGTTATACTAAGGTTCTACTGTGGAAACAACAGAAGGTTTGTTTTCAAAGGCCAATGTAAACACTTTTTTGGCATCATCAAATTTGGCTTCAATAACATAAGCAAGTTTTCAGATAAGCCTTAAATTAACTGAAAACTTGCCAAAATGGATGATATTAAAGTGTTTACGTTGACCTTTGAAAACAAATTAACCTTCTGTTTTTCCTACAATCAGCTCATTTGCGGTAGGAACGTCATAACACCTGGCTCTGAAGTTGCTTCAATTGGAAGATGAGTAAATAGATTATTCAGCTATTGGTTCATTTAGAATGCTCACTTTGTTAAAACTCTAGCTGAATAATCGCTGGAAGGAAAATTCGTCTTCCTTATGAAAAATGTCTGTCGAGTGGCTTCACTTTGTTTTCATTGTTCTAAATATGAATGCCCATGTTCTTGGTACACATGAAAAACGAAGAACTAATTGCTCTTGTGTGAACTTCACTTGGAAAACATTCAATTTCAGTTTTCTTCCTGAAGGTGAAAAGAACTGGAAAAAGCCCATCTGCTGTCACATAACTAAGGATCTTGAAGCCGCAAATGTGTCACTACTTACAGAGAATGCCACTTGCAAGTGGGCGATAAATGTTTCGTTTCCTGTGATCGGTACTTGGCCCAACTTGACATTGAAAGAACTTCCCCGTCCCGTTCTGGTTAAGAAAGAAATTTCGTCAAACACAGCGAAAGACGTTTTAACTGCTGTTAGTCAGACATGGAAACTACTTACCTTTTGCCTTCTGGTTGCTGTCCTTTCAGGAATAATTGTTTGGTTTTTGGTATGTTTTGCAAAAATTCTTCTACTCTTATACCTCTTTTTTAAAAACCAACAGTAATATGAGATCATTCAATAGATAAATAAAAGAATACAATTTAATTGCCGGAGGAGTGCGATCACTCGGCCTTACTACATGTTTATTTATCTATTCGTTCGTGCAAAACGCTTAATTACTAACTTTTTGGCGTATAAATTTGCGAGTTCTAAATTTAGTCATATAACGCTTTATGTTTTTAAAATTTACGGTTTCCACTGTTTTTTGCTCAGTTAAGGCGAAGAAACTGAAAATTAAAAAACATAAAAACTGTGCATACACGAAATTCTTTACCGTACATAATAGCAACATCTGAGGGTGTTACTGTGAATACAATCCATCGCAAAATATAAACCTTAAAATGTTTCAGCCAGATAACGATTAAGGTTTTTTATTCATTATAGGATCACAAAACAAACTCCGGACACTTCCCAAAGTCGTTTAAGCACGGAATGCAAGAAGGCTTATGGTGAGCCATTGTTACCATGACAACCACAGGGTAGGGGCATATTATACTTTACAGTTAATGTGCACACCTGCGAATGGAGTTGACAGTAGCGTTTAGCGAATACTCACGGCCTTAATTTTGAAAAAAAAAAAAAAACTTTCAACTCTTTCTTGATAAGAAAATTTACAGAAGGCTAGTTGGCTTTCGCTCAATTGCCATTATTTGAAAGTTCCCCAAACTAGATTATATTATCACAGAGCCTTCCTGGTGCCCTCCAGTTAGCTATTAAGGAGTACAAGATACGTGGTCACTGCGGACTACAGACTACGGTAATAAACGGCGGGGACCTGGTTCGAGTTTTACTGAGCATGCTCATTAGCACGTGGTTTCGTGGTCCGTCGACTGGTCGCATGCTACGGGGGAGTAGTCGAGGAGATTCGCGTAGTGAGGACTACGTGAGTATTTTTTTTATACGTTGCTTTTATGTTGAACAGTCTTTAGGCAATCAAATTTGAGCGGAAAAGAAAAAGTCGCATTTGTTTGCCTGTTTCTGGTTCTGATTACTGACGCCCTTCGAATTCTGTTTTATTACAACAGTGTGTTTACAGCAGATCAGGATGTCAACAGGAGATAAAAGCAGGTAATTCACTATTCGTTATTCAACCACCGAGTGAAATTCTTGTGAAACAGTGTAGAGGAAACAACAGCAAAGTTATTTTACAATTGTGTCAACATTAAAATGAGTGTTTCACACGGACAGAGAGACCGAACACTGAAGTTTTTTCTATCCTGCG
This sequence comes from Porites lutea, assembly GCF_958299795.1. NCBI lineage: Eukaryota > Metazoa > Cnidaria > Anthozoa > Scleractinia > Poritidae > Porites > Porites lutea. The sequence continues at coordinate 43,517,415 of NC_133202.1, read as the reverse complement.
AGTCTAACAGTACGTCCAAACAAAGTTCTCCATTCTGAGAAAGAAACCTCAAGCAGAGACACTCGCCCTGGAGTTAAAAATAGCAGAGCAAAAGTGCGAAGAAGAAATCAGTCAGGCTAAAACCACCCCCCCCCCCCTCCCGCTCTGCCGGGGCGTAATAAACGATCGTTCCCTAACGGAGAGCTGAAGAAACAAAGTTAGAAGTGGCTCACGAAGATGCTCTTGCTATTGAGGGTTCTAATCATGGAGATATTGACGATAAAGATTTGGCGGGATTACCTGTTGATGGTGTAGAGAATCGTTTTTCACGTTTACATCTGAAGTCAGCTTCCAACACTCAGACTGTTGTTGATGATAAACGTTCCGTTGGTAAAGAATCCTCAACCGTTCCAGGCGTTGAAGAAGGCGATGACAGTGGAGAAATTAAGCCAAATGTAAAGCCGGAGACAAGAAAACCTCGAGGTGGAAATACGATGTGCAATCTACCTGCCACAGTGAACCCAGGTGAGCCACAAGTCAAGCTAGATCAATTTTTTCAGAAAATACTTTCAGTGTTCACTGAAATTTTCAAACCAAGTGTGCCAAAATTTAGCGGAGATCCACTCGAGTACTCGAGGTTTAAAACAGCATTTAAAGTGGAAGAAAGATGACAAAAAGGAGGTTTATGAGCCTACAGAGAAGCGTAAATCTCTGTTAGATGCAGAGGAAAGTCGCGTGGACACTGTTGTGTCCGCAGCTAAAAGGCGTGTAGATCAATTCCCAATCATAGTGAAAGAACATAGTTAGCAGATGAGGCAGTGTTAAGAAATGGTGTCGGAGTTAATGGGCGTGTACAGGGAACACAACTTTGTTCATGAGTTAAACTCGCAGATACCTGAAACAAACGTTGCTAAGCTTCCTGTTGGTCTTTGCGGTAGATGGGCTGAGTCTGTGGAAGGAAAATCGAAACGGTCTACCTGATAGTCGTTTGCGAATTGGCTAGAAAAAGAAGCGAAAATGTGCGAGTCAAAGCAGAGGTGGATGCTGGAGAAACCAGAATGGAGAAGGTTTGATTCGAATAAGAGTCATTTACCTAAAAGTGCTTCACGTAAGTCTGCTAGCAATCAGATGCAAGGACTGTTGGCGGGAGCAACACAAGAGGCTCCCTCAGGTGATGAAAAGTTAACAAAAAACTGTCCAGCTCATAACTCGACAAGTTATGCGTTAGAGGAGTGTAAGAAGTTTAAGGAACTGCCCACTTGAGAACGAGAAACTCGTTGAGGAACATAAACTTTGCCTGTCTTGTCTATTGCCGGGCCATCGGTTGAACAAATGCAATGCTAAGAATGGATGCAAAGTTGAGGGCTGTGCTATGCGTCACCATAATCTAGTTCATGAGGTTGACTTGAACATTATTGAGGGATCAAGAGCGAGAAAAGCAGAAAAACTGGCAGTGGGTGAAGGAGCCCAGAAACGTTTTGTTCCGGAGGGTGATAACAAACCTCTAAATCCGTCAAAGAAATCGCGGGAGCATTGTCATCACTCGGTGTGTTTAGGCTGCGAGATTGGCGGTCGTGCGTTGGTTGAGGTGCTGCCTGTGGTTCTGTTCTCAGATAAAGGCGAGCAACAAGTTATGGCGTTGCGTGACTCAGGATGTAACACAACACTTATGGATGAAGAATTGGCCCAGTCACTTGGTCTTAAGGAACATAAAGAACTGCCGTATTGCTAGAGTTGGAAGAGAAGGGGTGAAGTACGTATTGAGAGATGTTAAAACGTTTCCTAATCTACGTGGTCCGGACCAGAAGATAAAGTGGTCGGCAATTAAACAGAACTTTAGCCACCTTAAAGGCCTTGGCTTGAAGCACACGGACACGCGTCCATTGCGACTGATAATAGGAAGCAACAACACAGATTTGATTCTACCAATGCAGATTGTGAAATCTTCAGAACAGTCACATGCTGACAAAGTACCATAGGCAGTCGAGACACCTCTCGGTTGGGCCGTCACCAACTGGTTACCCGGTAACAAAGAGTGGCATCATCATAAAACGCGTTTAAAGTGTATGAAACAAGTGCAGGCGACGAGGAGGAGTTGCAGCGGTTGCTTACTGCTCCGTCGGAGGTAGTAGAGTCATTAGGTGTGGTGAAGCTTCCAGATCTCGTGCGCTCAGTTGAGGACAGACGCGCGTTGGCAGTAATGGAGCAGACGGCTAAGAAACTGGAGGATGAAGACGCTCATGTGTCAGGGCTGCTTTGGCGCGAGGAAGACTCATCGCTTCCTTATAACTATGACATGGCTGTGCGGAGACTTGAGTCGTCAGAGAAGAAGTTTAAACATAATCTCGAAATTACAGACCGATATGCGAAGTCAATCCAGGATGACATTGAGAAGGGTTACGTGAGAAATCTAAGAAAAGAGAAAGTATGCACTGACAGCAAAGTGACTTGGTAGTTACCAAGCGTTCTCTGTTTGGGACCCTCGAGGACTTCTCCTCCCGTTTCCAATCAGAACCAAGATTATCCGTCAAAATCTGAATCGCTTAAAGTACGGATGAGATGATGAGCTGAAAGAAGCTGATCTTCGTGAGTGGTGAGAATGGTTTAAAGAATCAGAGCTGCTTGAAACAGTGCAAGTTCTGTGGGCGCTATTCAGCCGAAACGAGCTATTTCGAGAAAATGTGAATGTGTTTTGTGACTTGAGCCAAGATGCTTACGGAGCGAGTGCGCACCTTAGACGAGAGTTTGAAGATAATGTAGGTGAATGCAGACTAGTCGCTGGGAAAGGTCGAGTTGTGCCACTTAAGGCACAGTCTATCTGTAGACTTGAACTAAGGGGAGCTCTTATTGCTGCCCGTTTAGCTGAAACACTGGCAGCAGAGTTAATGACAAAGATAGAGAAGATAACCTTTTGGAGTGATTCTACCACCGTTCTTCACTGGTTTCACCAGACCAGCTCCAACTACAAGGCGTTCGTGGGAAATCGAGTATCCGAGACTCACACAATCATGAGTAACCTGGAGACTACACTAGGGCGGAGGACGGTGGGTTGGAGATACGTGCCGACGGGTGATAATCCTGCAAATGATATTACCCGGGAACTCCACCCTGTGGGATTATACGTGAAGCATCCCTACAATTGAGCCTGTGTTGGGGTGGAAAAGATGTTCGTCCCTAGCGAAACTAAGAAGAGTGCTGGAGTACGTGATGCGATTCGCAATGAATAGACGAGTAAAGAAGGAACTGCGTCAGACGGAACCAGTGACAGCAACAGACTTAAGAGCTGCTCAGAACCAGCTAGTGAAGGGAGCGTAAGTAAAGTATGTTGGCGAGGAGATAAGGTGCCTGGAAAAGGGTCAGGAGGTTCATAAGCAGAGCAGAATCAAATCTCTTGATCCGAGAGGGTGGATCTCTAGTAGTCGATGGAACGCTGCAAAAGGCACAAGCCCTCCCTTACAAGACACGACACCCGAAGGTAACTGACTCACATCATGAGCCTGCGTAGCTGATCATTGAGGACATGCATCGTACCTACCACCATCCACCAACCGAACATTTGCTGAATCAAATTGCACAGGACTATTGGATCATCCATTGTCGTTAATCTGTAATGAGTGTGAAATTTATCTGCAATTACTGTTATCGTCAGACAGTAAAACCCCAGGAGTAGCAAATGGGAAATTTACCTGAGTGTAAACTTGAACATGAAATGGTATTCAGGAACACTGGGGTTGATTTTTTTTGGTCCTATGATAATTAAGAAGAGACGCAGTGAAGTTAAAGTGTACGGTTGTTCGTGTGTTTGCATGGCTAAACTAGAGCTTTCCATCTTGAACTGGAGGACGATCTATCAACGGATTATTTCATTATGGCTTTGAAGAGGTTCATTGCGCGGCGTGGGAGACCACAAAGAATATACACCGATAATGGAACTAACTTTGTAGGTGCCATTAATGCGCTATTGAAATTTCTAAGGCAACTGAATGAAGAGAAAGTTCAAAACTTTTGTACACCAAAGGAGATTGACTAGAATTTCCAACCACCAAGTGCACCCTACTTCGGTGGCGCGTGGGAGAGGTTAGTGCAGTGTGCAAAGAACACCTTGAAGTCTGTGCTGCAAAACAGGATCGTTGCTAAAGAAGCTCTTGGAACTGCTCTGGTCGAAGCAGAAGGGGTACTAAACAGTCGCCCCATCACACATGTCTCAAACGATGCCGGTGATATAGAAGCGCTGACGCCAAATCATTTTCTGCTTCTGCGAGCAAACCCGAGTAATGAAGAGGCTGAAGTTAGTGAGAGTGAGATCAACGCAACGAAATTATGGGGACAGTCTCAAGCGCTTGTCAATACTTTTTTTGGAAGCGCTTAACCAGGGCGCATATGCCTAGTCTTACAGAGAGGAAGAAGTGGAGAAAGAAGAGAAAGAATCTGAAGGAAGGAGGCGTAGTGCTTGTTGCAGAACCGGTCCAGCCACGAGGAATATGGCCTTCAGGTAGGATTGTGTCTACTCCGGCCTGGATAAGATGGGATGGTCCGAGCAGTCACGGTGCTTACTCAATACGGGGATTACAAGAGACTTATCACAAAACTGTGTTTCTTAGATTAAGGCAAGACCTATTGTAGGTTTAGAAACTGTAAATCAACTTGACTTTGTGTCGCGACGAGGGGCGGGAATGTGCCTCAGCTTCCGGTTTTAGGCCCGGTTTTGAGTGACAGTTAAATGAACACGTGACAATGAGGATTGAACATATGTGTTTTGAGTCTTTCGCATTGAGAACAGTTGAGTAAATATTTCTGTGTTTTATGGTGTCGACTCCTCGACAGCGAAATTAATGGAGAACTGTGATACTATGACCAAATTGGGAGTGTTATGTCTTACTTTACATTTGAAATTAATGTTTTTTGAATTTAAACTTGTTTCCCAAAATAAAATAATTTACTGACTGGAGACAGCAGCCTAAGGACAGTTTTAATGTTGCTGTTGATCAGCAGGTGATAAAAATCTCAAGGATGCAATTTTATGGCAAGAAAATATTTTTGATGCTATGTATTAATTTTATAAAATATCTTCTTTTTTACTGGGCCGTTTCGTTGGAATGAGGCAAAAAATACTCTGCTCCTACGTGAATTATACTCCTTGGAACCATTTCTGCACAAAGTTGGCAGCAATGAAGCTGGCCAGAAGTGGACAGAAGTAACCGTAAAACTAAATTGTTTCCCAATCGGTCTTTTTAGAGACATGCCTCGGGATCAGCGTAGTGTAAGAGAACAAGTTAATAAGCTGTTAAAAGACTACAAGAACAAGAAAAACAAGGACGAACAAGCAAGTGGGATCAAGCCTGATCCACCAACAGAAAACGAAACATTGCTTGACTGAGGAAATAGTTGAGACCATGGAGTCATTCAACAACACTTCGCGTAGGAATTGCAAACAGCAAAAACGATGATCAGAAGAGGAACGATGCACTTGCATGTAGAGATAAAGCCATGACCACATGGGCGAAGGCTAGAACAAGTGGTGAAGCCTCTCATTCTGGGGACGAAAGTGCCACAGAGAAAAAGAATGCAAAGAGAAGAGGAAGAAAAAGAAGAGCTAGTTCTGATCCTTTCCAGTATTTAGCAGAGAAAACAGCTAAGGAAACAGACCACAGAAAAGAAGAGCTGGAACTTCAAAGACAGAAGCTGCACCTTTAGGCTGAGCAGCAAAAAGAGCAATTCGAAGTGCAAGAAGAGCAGATGAAGCAAATAATGCAAAGTCAAATGAACACACAAAGCCTTATTCTTGCTCTATTACAAAAACGTACAAAGTGATAACATTTAAGAAATTTGTTGTTTGAGAGCATGGTTATTTTGCCATCCTACTCATTCAATTCAAAGGGGCATTTTGCAGTTTCTGGAGACTCTAATATGTTGCTTTATTTCACAGCACCTTTAACAAACTCTTGCATTTTTCTACTAGTCATCAAAAAATCCCCCCAAAATCCATAAGCATGCGTGGTGAACTTTGTTTGGTAAATTGTTGTAAGTAGAAACGAGAGAAAGGATAACTTGCTTATTATATTGTTCATGTTTTCCATAATACAGTAATTTAATAATTTTTACCAAAGTGGTCGTGAAATTGTTGTTTCTTTGACAGTTTGGGTCCATTATCTTTTTCATACAGGAATTAAGTTAACAGTGAATAGTCACTGTATTGGTTGATAGTAAAGTTGTTGCACATACCATAGATGATTACCATAGCAACTGCATACTTTACTCCAAGGTTTACCAACTTCAGTGGAAAATAAACTTAGTGTCAATCAGAGTTTTCTGTGCCCTCCTTCACCGGTTCAGACCTCCTCCCTGACCCAACATCCGGCAAACAAAGACAACGCTGACCAGCGTTTTAAAATCTGATCAGTGCTTCATAAAAACGTCATAGGTTATTAAACTAATTGGCCCCTTTGTCCTGGTTTCAAGTGAACATTTGTTTTATTCTTTTTAAAGCCTTGCTGCTTTCTCTTTTTAAATTTCATTTTGACGGACTGAAGACTCACCAGACACTAGCAGGCTTGTATGAAAAAATAAAACCTGAATTCCTGGATTAGGTGCTTGAACAACCATTATATTCTGTCTGACTTGGCATGGGCTCAGACATCTCTATTTGATATACTATGGTGCCAGTAGGCCGAATAATCTTGAACAGTTGGTGGATCAAGTTGAAAATGTGTTGATGTTGTGGTACTATAAATGCAGGTGAGAATATTTCTGGACAGTGCCGAAACTATATACTGCTTTCCAATTGCGCTTAATCCTAACTTTAGGTTTTTCTTGAAATCTATGAACTTGAAGGAGTTGGAGATATCGCCAAATAGCCATTTCACCGGGGTGTTACGAAAACTAAGACCCTTGAAACTAGGACCTAAGACCCGTCTCAGTTTTCTAGATTACGAAAACTACTGAAGATCCCCTAAAGTCAAATCCGTCGAAATATGAAGTAAAATTGTAACCGAAATAGGTCTAATCTAACAAATTATCTTCTGTCCTATTCTTTCCACCCAGTTTTAGGTCAAATTTAACGCTAAATTTATGGGTCTTAATTTTCGCAAATTTCGAAAACAAAGATATCCCTTAGTTTTTTGTTATTACAAAACTAAGACCCCCTACAAAAACCAATCCGTAAAATATATATGAAGCCGAATTACGACCGTTCAAAGACTATCCGTAAAAGAACCAAAAACTTGAAAAACTATATCATCTGCGTGCTGACGATCCGCTTCTTCTAATAATTTGTAGACCGTATCAGTATTGAGGGTTTAAAAAGAGGATGAAAAGCCATAGACTACCTGGGTATAATTGTACCCTGAAAATATACCTCGCCGATTGGTCTATAATTTTGGTTCTTTAAAAATCGTAAAATTGGCTTTCCACCGTAGATAGGTTTTTGCCTTCGTGTCTCTGCGGCCGTGATTGCATTACCTAAATATAACCCAACTGGTGTTTTGTTTTAATCGTTTGTTTCTTTTAAAAACGCAAAATTTTCAAGATGATGCCTTGCTAGTACAGGAAATTCATTCATTCATTGATTTTAGCCAGTATCCGTCACAGACTATTTCTCCTTGCCCCCACCCTATCCCTCAACTACCCTGACATTGTAACATTTCACCTGGTTTCCGGTGATCTCTGGGGTGGCGAGTAGCATACCGTAAAAATTCCGAAAATAAGCCCCGGGGCTTATATTTTTCAAAGGCCCTTTTTGAGGGGCTTATTTCTGGAGGGGCTTATATTCGGAGGGGCTTATCTACGGACGAAAATTTGCGTTTCAATATCGATTGGGCTAGCCGTATAGTTGGAAGTAAATTTACCGTTTTTGCTTTGTAATACTTTGTATTTGAGGGCAATTTTCCAAGTACAAACCCCTGGGGCTTATATTTGGAGGGGCGATTTAACGGAGGGTTTTTTGCGTTACCGGTTTGGGGGGCTTATATTTGGAGGGGCTTATACATGGAGGGGTTTTTTTTCGGAATTTTACGGTATACTCTCAGAAAAGGAAAAAGAAACGTATTGTTGTGTGACGTTTAACCGATAACTCCGTTGACCATTAGTACGACAAACGCAGACGGCAGACTTGCAGACTGGCAGGTAAACGAGGTAAACCTTGTTGTGGAATACTTCAACAGATTCCCTATCCCTCAAAGTTTAAGTCATTTAAAAGTCTAGTTTAGGAATCTGTTTAAAGCATTTCACAACAAATGTTTACCTCGTTTACCTGCCAGTTTGCGTTTGTCGCACACCGGGATCGGAAGTGGGTAAGCTGGGTCTCCATAGAGACAAGGACCTCCCCCCTTGGACTGTAAGCTTCTCTCAGTTTAATTTGTTTGCAGCAGGCCAGCGTCTTTGAGCATCCCTGCATCGTGGCGTGCATCCTCCACCGGACCATTAAGATTTTCTATCAAACCATTTGGCAGTGCTATAGATTGAATTATTTGCGCATGAAAACGCTCGTGCCCGTTGTATACAATGGGCTGTTTTTCTCCAGAGCGGCATATGGGGTGTACCGTGCCGTCAGCGAAACCAGAAACAATTGGTAAGTGGACTTTCTTGTCTTGTTATAGCACGGGAGTATTCTTGAAGGTAAGTAGGGGTGAGAAATGGCTGATTCCAAGAGGTTAAACGAAACCCGTGTTTATTAAAAACCCAATCAAGTACAGTGTTAGCCATCATACGTAGCTCTGGCACCGGACATCTGTTCCCTGTGGGCACTTGAAACTCGCCAGGATCCGCAATGCGTTCGATAAAATCGGAATATCATCCTTGGCCACTCCGAAGTGAGCTTCGCAATCGCAGGAGTCGAACACATCCAAACAGAATGGATCAAAATTCCAGTCTGGAAATGGGGGGATTAATATAACGGGTTAGTAATAATCGTAAAGAATAATAAACTCTTCATCATCGAGAAAACCATCGGCATAAGCGATAAAAGGATGTTTCTAACGTCTTCGAAAGACATTTTCTTTTTCAAGCGCAGCCGCATTCTAAGTCTTCGTTGTCACGATCTTAAAATAAAACAACGGTCCAATTTTCGCAGCCTTTTAGCGTAGTCGGCCCAGTCCATGCATGGCTTGGACTCTCACGTCCAGAAGTAGTTCGTAGTCCGTAGTGACCGTATCTTAAAGTCCCGATTACCTGAGCACAACCGACGAAGGTTCCCTTATTAAAACGTAGGCTTTTGTAACTCAGCATATGTTTTCTTTCCAGATCATGGTATATATTATTTTAGTATATACTCACTCAGTGCTCTTTTTGATTCAAGCAATCTGATTGGTTCGCTATCTCGGAGTATGACGCTATATTCACTACGCTAGGCGGTGAATATAAACTAAGCAAAACAAAATCGCTGTCGTAAACTGGGTGTTTAGTCTGCGTAGCAAGCGTTTCCGTTTGGTTTCGGGGCAAAAAAAGATGGTGAAAGGGGACTTTCGGTTTTGACCGCGCGAGAAATGAAACGTGAACGAAAAAATGAAAGAGAGTAAAAACTCTTTGAAAATACAAGAATATCCTTGTGTTGATGATTTTTCAGGTAAGAAAACACTACATGGTGTTTGAAAAGCGTGATTTATTGTGAAGTGAGTAAATGTAGCTGACTTTTTATACATACGCTCATGTTTACCACTACCGGGCAAAATTAACGAGGCTGCTTTGTCACTGTTTTGTGATCTCGGGATTTCCTTGCAAGACCAATTTTGCATACAAATACAAGTTAGTTTATGGAGGAAAAAAAGGAAGGCAAATATTTTCGAAAATTGTACGTGCTAGCAAGTTGACAAAGCAAAGAACACTGCAGATAAACAACACTCACCTAGATCGTGGCCGCTGTTGACCACATTTGCCAGAAGCGTCAAAAAAACGTTCTCATTCACAGTGAGTTTACGGAAGCAAATAAAGCTCTATGTTTCTTCTCAGAAGGAATAGTAATTTAAACTTTCGACGTTTTCTTTTAAACCATTGATTCTAAAGACAAAGCTTACAAAAAGACTAGAACTATGATTTGCCATGTTTGAAGATACAGTGTAAAGATCTAACTTTTGCGCATCTACTGTTTACGGCTACATGTTCACGCATAAATTCACCCGTCAATCAAACTAATCGTTTTTTTAATTGTTTCCTTTTCGATTCTGCCGAGATCATTTTGTGTGTATATGCTAAAATAATCTATATAATGTTGAATAATTGTTACGTTAAACGTGTTTATAATAGAGACCTTCAGATTCGAGGACGAGAATGACTACGAGTACGAGATTTAACTTACAGCCGAACTCGTTGTATCGCCCTGTGCGTTTACAAACTTCGAATAGGTTTTCCTGTTACGTCAATCATTTGAGTAGTGTGGGTGGGGTTAGTGGAAATCACAATGCAACGCTCTCGCCCAGCTTGGCCCGCAAAAACAAAACTGATAATGACTCTAGACTGCTCAGGAATAGCGAAGGAAATCGCGATGATGAGTGGAATTTTTGTCGAGGGCAGGAGGCAGACATTGCTTTTTTCTTGTAAAAGACAAGAATAAGAAAGATCAGAAAAATCTTGCCCGAAACAGGGCGATCAAAAGCAACCAACCTTGAAACACAGAAACAAAAAAAGTGGATGAAAATGCACTAATCACAAGTACACTTGTGTGTCCTAAGAGGTCCGCTAAGACGATTGAAGGAACAGAAAAAACAAAAATTCCTTCGAAGTTTGCAAAACGCGCTGCACGAAACAACAAATTTGGCTGTGAAGTTTTTTTCGTGTATTCTCAAAAAAATAGACACCCCGGAAAGCTTCATTGTACTTTTTTTTTATTATTAGAAAAGATAGCTCTGTTATCTATATTGAAGGATGGAAGTTAAGCCCTCTCTCGAATGGCAAAATAATAAAAATTCTAACATTTGATAACTCGTTTCCGCCATTACGACATTCTCGCTAAAACTCGTATTAGAATGAAGACGGCTACCAAGTTTTCAAGCCAAAATGACGCTGGTTCACGCGCGCGTAATACTTGGTATTGAGGAAATCTCGTCATCGTAGTCGTACTTAGACTGTTCAAAGTCCTCTATTTTTCCGTAAGATCATCGAGATCGAGCGCTTTGCGTTACGGGCTGCCATCTTGTACATTTGAAAATCAAGATAGCCGTGACGGTAAGACGCGGTATATCTAAACGATCTCACGAAAAAATAGGGGACTGTGAACAGTCTAAGTCGTACTCGTCTTAGAATCTAAAGGTCCTAATGTTTATTTTATTGGTAGCTATGGTGACAAGACTCCAAAATCTACACTTGCTCGGGTATATGCTTCGCTGTGGATGATCGTCGGATTGATGTTAATGTCAATCATTACTGCCCAGGTCTCCTCGACCATCACCTCTGAAAACCTGCGCTCCTTGGATGAAGAGTTTGGCAAAAGGGTACAATAGCCACTTAAGAATTTACGTATTTTTAAAAGCTTTAACAAGGAAACGAAGAAACTCTAAGTGATATCGGCAAATCCCTATACAGCCTACGAACACTTATTGAATGATCAGGTTGCTTTTTTGTATTTTTTTTTCTTAGCGATTTAAGTGGTGTTTTAACCCTCGGACGTAAAATTCACACCCCCACCGTGGTACAAGAGCAGGAAGCGGTTTCATGGAACCCCTCCCCAGAGTTTTTGATTTGTTGCAGAATTTCGAAACGATTTTGCCTTCAGTGGAAAGCCTTTGACGGTCTCTCAACAAGATGAGGTATATTTTATGGGTGGTGGCACTAGCAGAAGCCGCCATCTTGGATTTTACCAAGAATTAGAAACCAGGTTAAAATCGCGATAAATGGTAAATCTTTTGTACTTGACATGTAAAATAACACATAAATAAGCACTTTGCATCATTATTTACAAGTTTTACTTTTAGTATTGAAAAAAGTTGAAAAATGGCTTGACCACCTGCTACTTATGACGTTATATCTCGTAACCATAGTAACTAACCATCACTAAACTTGTCTCAAAATGCGCGCGAGGGATAAACAAACAGCTACTGAAAACGGCAGGTGGTGATGTTTTATCCTCTAGGAAAAATTAAAAAAAGACCTCAGAGGGGGAGGGGAGGGGGTTGGCAACCCCTCGTTGTACGTCCTAGGATTAAGACACCAGAAGACACCAACTCGGAAACAAAGTCAACATCCTTTCTTTACTCTTTCTTCATCGCTTAACTTAAAAATCCCGAATGCTAGTCCGAAGTACACCATAATCTTTCCCATGCTTCCGGGAAGCAAGCTTGACGACTCGCAAAAGCAATACAGCCAATAAATTAATGGCTATATATACTACAAACGGTCCTGGAAAATGTGTCAGCACTAAAACTTTTAACAAGAACAATAAAAAAACTGCTATTTGCCTGTCGATGTTGACCGGCGTTCAAAACAAACCAGTTGTTCAGCTGCTGACAAAGTCTACGGGCATCGAGAAATAACGAAAAACAGGCACATCTCGTAGATGAAGTATTTTTTTTCCCATTTTGTTCCACATCGTTATTTTCAACCGTTTTCGTGTTCGCGAAATGGCAGTTTTCATTTAAGAGCACAGTACCGTTGAGAGCGCAGCTCATAGAACTTAAGGTTTAATTGTTATACTTGAAGACAAAATGCCAAAGTGTGAGAGAGAAAGACCATGTGAACGACAAACAAAGGATTCTCCCTATGTAAAGGGAATCTAAGACAATCTTGGATTCTGGATTGTACGCCGAAGATTCCGGATTCCAGGTACTGGATTCCAAAATTTGCCACTGAAACTACAAGGCTGTTTACATGGAGGGAGGAAGATCCTAGTACCAGGAAGATCCTACAAGGCGGAACAACTTTACGTTGGGTTTACATGCAGACATTTTGGTCCGTGTGGTGCCCAAATATAGAACGTTGGAGAGGGAATTAAAAATGGCGGGCGACAAAAACAGACATACAATTTCGGCCCTTCTGTTCTCTTTACTGGCGTTAACAACCACCTTTCAGCAGAATTACTGCAATAATCAGCTCGTGGTAAAGGCCAAACGAAATGGTTGGCCTTTATTGCCGTGATTAGCCACTGAACAAGCCGCCGCCATTTATGTCTGGTTTGTCCCTAGTACTAGGATCTTCCTAGCGAAAGCAGTTTACATGGTGCTAGGATCTTCTTACCTGTTAGCTAGGAAGATCCTAGCGTTAGGGAAAAGTACAGCCGTTTGCATGTAAATTGAATACATAAAACATATGGCGTTAGGATGATCCGCCCTCTAGCATCTTCCTGGTACTAGGATCTTTCTCCCTCTATGTAAACATCCCCTAGTATTCTAGATTCCAAGCGTTTGAGTGGGAATACAGATCCCTTGAGCTGCATTCCGGATTCCACAGTCAAGCATTTTTTCCCGGATTCCGAATTCCACAGACCAAAATTTCCTGGATTCCAGAATCCACATGCCCTTACAAAAAGATTGCTCACCATCAGCCTCAGGGAGTGTAGCATCATCGTTTTTATCTTTGACGTTTACTCAGCCCAAAGGGGGTAGTTTTCTGCTTGGCTTCAGCTATTCCTTTAGTATTGATATCTAAATATGCTCTTCGTAATACTGCATAATGGTTTGGAAAAAATTGAAAAGGAAAATTCGCATTTGACGGGTCTAGTATGATACTTTCCAGGTTCATTAACCACAGTTAGCCATTTCGTGAACACCTAGGTTTTGTTCGACTCTCTATTTTCTTACTATCTACAGTTTCAGTCTCTTTGCCCGTTCGCACCTTTATCATTTAAAAATTTCCTTCCTAGACTGGAGTTCCAATAGGAAGCAAAGAATTTTTTAAGAAAAGCAGCTTTGAAGCTCATTCAGTGACTGGTAAATATACTATATTCTAATGATTTCTTGTAAAAGTTTTTAATCTAAATTAGTTTGTGTATATAAGGAAAAATTGAACTTGAAAACGTTACTCGACGTTTTGATGTTTCCAACATCATTATCAAAAGTGAGAAATGTAAAGTTTCAGAGTTGTTTAAAGAGCGGAAGTTTGAATCACTTACATGTATTCGTGCGTGCGTCATTGTTCTGTAGGCTTTTTCAGTTACAGGGACACTTTTACCGTGGTAAATGACCCTTTTACCGCGGGAAATTGGCGTGGTGCGTGTGACCGGACTGTTCCGAGATACATTTACCATGGGAAATATCCATGGTTACGTCAAAAAGAAGAAAGAAACCGCCCATGACATTTAACGTGGTAAATAGCTGGGGTTTTTCGATACCCAAGGCAAAGAGAGCCAATCAGGTTCTTCATTTGACGCTAAAATGAAACCACAAAAAATAAATTTACTTTTAAACATTTTTGGCTTTCTTAAATTTTACCTTTTTGAGCGATTAAAAAAAAATAGCTCATTTCTCTGGGCGGTTATGATGTGTGTTACAGGGGCCAATAAGGTTAAAAGTACTATGATTTGATGCTAGGAACCACTTGAGACTGCCCCGATCTTGGTTCTTCACAATTATAAGTTTTTCGTCTTTTATTACGGCTAAAGGTGTTTAGAAGAATAACATTTAAATGTATTCATGGTCCAAACATTAAGTACAGTGATGAAGCTGTTTATCGGGCTCGAGTTTTTATGTGGGTGCTGCTTCGAGACATTTCTGACCTAATTTAGCTATCGCGAACAGTGCAACGCACGTATTTCATAATTTATGAGTTCTGTTTCACCTGCTTCAAGGTAGAGTATAAAAGATTACATATTTTTCAAAGTTCTTCAAATGAAACGTTAATAACTGATATTTAGATATGGACTTTAATTCGGTAGTATGCGCCCTATAAATTGTGGCTGTAGAAGTTTGAAAGGAAGCTTTTTTTTTTTTTGAAAGCTGTACCGAGTAAGTTAATCCTGTAAATAAGCTTTATTCAGTCTCGCTTACAGAGTTCAACAGATCTTTTTCGTTCCGGCAAACTAGAATTAAGTGAACAACATGATACATGCTTGCTGCTTAAGAGTCACCGATTTCCTTGAAGATACTTTCCCCCTGATTAAGACAAAAGCACCATATATTTATTATTTAGAAAAAAGTATAACTAGCAGAAACACATTCTGCAATTCTTCATTTTCTTATCTTGTTTGAATGTGCTCTTTTCATTTGTGCATTTTCGCTGTAGAATATTCCACAGAAAAGGATCTTTTAAAGAGCCTTGAAAATGGAAGTGTGGACCAGATTTGGCTGTTTGAGTGCAAAGCTAAGCCAGACTTCCCTCTCATGGTTGTAAAAGTTCATCATGAAGCACCAGAAATCGGGGTACAAATAACGACACGAGAAACAGAAGATGGTCGGCATTTCTCACATTGGGTTAAGGACAATCCTCATCATTTTGTTGAAGAAGATGGTTATGATGATGAATATTGCAAATATCTGTTAAATATGGCTCCGGACCAGAATATCCGGATGGCTGAAGCTCACTGTGTAGATGTAAGAAACTTTCATTTTCTGTTTTATTTTACGCATCAGTTGAGTTATTGCCTCGAATTTTCCGATACGAAAACGCCCATTCTGCATGAACTAAATCTCAAGAAAACTGCAAAAATTGAAATAAGTACTTTAAAGTTAGTCTTTACCATTGCTAGCCCCGTAAGCGTCTTGTGCATGTAAACCGCCTCCTCCGACTAGCGTCGTAATCTTCCTCTGCCGACCCCTGCACACTGATTTTCTTTCGTCCCAAGTAAGGCAATCCAAGACAGTTTTGGAATCTGGATTCCAAGCCGTGGATTCCGGATTCTACTTACTAAATTCCAGTCTTTGTCAGGGTAACTTGGATTCTGGATTCCAACAAGAGTGAACGATTCTCTCTTGATTCCAATCGTAAGTAGGATTCCGGATTCCTTGAGCTGTATTCTGGATCCCAAAGCTCAGGATTGCGGATTCATCAAGCAAAATTTTCCCTAATTCCGTACAGTTCATCATGCAAAAATTCGGCGGGTTCCGCCGGAATCCGGATTCCCTTGCAAAGGGCGCCTTTAGTCCTGGTATTCAACATTGACAAACATCGTTTTCCTCTCTGCGCTATAAGATGGTTTCGACCGGACCACCTAAGAAAGAAACTCTTTTTAAAGTTTAGGGTTTCATTATATTGCCTTTATTCTAATTTTGGTAATTCGTCAGTAGCATGTAATAATAAAAGATAGACCCAAATAGACTTTGATAGACTTTGTCTAAATGTGAATCAGCGTTTAATAAGCGTTTGAAGAGGTGTGAGTGTCGATGCTATCTTGGAACCCATTATGCTAGAGCATTCTCAAACTTTCCAGTGCGGTGTAATAAGCGTAAAAAACGAGGAGGCAATTAGCTGATTAGTAACTTTCAAGCGTACTCAAAGATTTAAACTCGGGTCCTTATAGTCTAATGCTCTGGCCAATCCACTCTGCTTTCTCAGTTTAATTTCTTATGTATTTGAATTCGTTTCTTCAACAGCAGCGCTGCTTTGATTTGTTCGACAATGGCAAATCCCGTGGCAGTCTGAAGAAAAATACGAAAAAGAAGATGGAATTGATCGATTACTTAATGTGTGGCTTCGCCGGACTGCTGGTTGTTCTTTTCATTGTTGGAGCACTGGCAGAAACCTGCTTAAAAAGGCTAAAAACAAAAACAAAGAAGCCTCCTAAAGGTCCGTTTTACATTCGTAAGATACGTTAAAGATTGTCTTGACAAGCTCTTGACACGAACTTAGCTCAGTTACATAAGTACGTCAACACCGAGGCGCAGAGCTACAACAGCAGTGTGCGCCAGCGTACTAACTAAGTCATTAAGCCGTTTTCTTCACTTTTCCTACTGCCCGGGTATTTTGGTCGCTCTTTGCTATTCACTCTTAAAGCACCGAGAACCAATAAACCGGAGTCGGGCTGTAAGTTGCCTTGCCTCCACTGCACAATGAATTTGGCAGTAAATAAGTCTTGCATGATATGGTGAATAAGTAGTTGTGACATGCGAATTAGCGTCAAGTGACCAATCTAACCAGTGAACTTATCAAAACAAAAAATAGCATCCTCCAATCATACGATGTTCAAAGGAGGTCATGACCAAACTTGAGTTAAAATGAACGGCGGACTTGTCCATGCATGCCATTTGTCTCTAAATATTTTGAGCAGTGACGTTTGCGGCAATAGGTTACAGTGGTAATATAAGCTTTGGTTACCACCAAGAAGGGTTCAAGGGATTAGGTTATTAGCCCACCGCCCACATCGCGCAGAATACAGGGACATCGTCAATTATTCATAACCAGCGAAGCGGCAAATTTGAATGCGAGTTGGCAGGCAAAAGCTCCAATAAGAGAAGAAAGGGCTGAAATTGGTCAGGTAGCGCTGACAAAACTTGCTTTCAGTGCTTTCCAAAAGCCAAATCCTAAAAAATCTACGGGCGGCTTTTTGAAGAAAAATGGTGTTCTTGTTTTTGAATCTAAAACGAAGAAGATGAGCAAGAGTAATCAATATCCATTTTACATGTAACTTGAAAATACAGTAAGAATGGGCTTTTTTCAAAGTATGGACTCCAGGCATTTTTGAAAGGAATTTCTGAAAATTTACTCTGTTTTGAAAAAACCTACGCGCGGCTTTTGAAAGATGGATCTTTTCCCGAACAGAATCCGTTTTAATTTGAAAATCGGTTGAGTAGAACCACTATCCCTTTCACTTTGAAAACTTCTGGTAAGAGATGTGTTCGAAAATGGCGCGTCTCGAGCAAGCGAGCTATAATTGTCTTAGGCCCACGAGTGAATACTCTTTTGACCTCGCAGTAAGTTTATGTACGACATAATCAAGATCTCTCGCGCGCCGAGATAAATGGAAAAATTCATTTTCTTTCTGTGGTTTAACGTTTGAAGAAACAAAATTCCCGCAAAATAAAGCAAAGTGATTTTGTTAACATTCACTTTGAAATATGCACATATGCGCGATTTTGCGCAAAAAAAAAGAGCTAAAACGAGTAAACAATAATAGTGTGCTGCATTCATTGTTTAGTTTTCCACCTACATCATATTAATGGGCATATTATATTAATATATCATATTAATGCCGGTCAGATATCGCAATGAATAACGCGGAAATCGAGAATATCAACGATCGGTAGCTCTTTTCAGAGCTCTTAGATAACGCGATCAACGTTTCGTATCCACAAGGTGCCTCCTTTTGTGGATGTAAAATATTTCATTTTCTGCGGTCTTCAGGTAAACGGAGAAGCAATCTGGGAATGGCGGTAAGTTTATGGGCGGCTCGAAGATGGAATTTGATTTGCTCCAACGAAGTGTTTTATCGATTTTTACCACTAGGATACGAGCTGCTGAACTAATCTCGGGAACGTGTTGGCAACGTAGTAGCAGTGAGCATTGGGCGCTTTTGCTTTCCTCTTTTACAAAAAGTGAACCTACTACCCCGACATTAAGGTTAATATAAGAGCTAATTAAGTCTTCTGACTACTCGCAGTAAGTTTATTTACGACATAATCAAGATCTCTCGCGCGCTGCGATAAATGGAAAATTTCATTTTTCTTTCTGTGGTTTAACTTTTGAAGAAACACAATTCCCGCAAAATAAAGCAAAGTGATTTTATTAACGTTAACTTTGAAATATTCTCAAATGCGCGATTTTGCAAAAAAAAAAAAGGAGCTAAAAGGAGACAACAATAATAGCGTGCTGCATTTATTGCTTAGTTTTCCACCTACATCATATTAATGAGCATGCATCGTCGTGCATTCTTGGCAACCAATGGTTGAAGCGCTTTCATAACGTCTAAGCATGACTGCCCGTAGTATGACAGATCTAAGAGCTTTGGTGAACTGGAGGTAAATGTCCCGGAAAAATAGCCATTCTGCGCGATGAAACCCACTATGGAGGACCAGAGGATCACTCCGCTGGCCTCTACCCTTCGATCTGTTTAGCATGGGTGTCCCTACACCCCACCAGGAGTATAAAAACCCAGCCGACATAAGCTCTTAGGATCAGAGAAACAGTGCAAACGTCCCACCACAAGTGTAGTTATTCCGATGTGGAGGGGATTATAGCTGTCATTTATAAGTCTCATAAAACGCGAAAACTCAGGCGTTTTTTTCCAACAGAGTTGTTTTCATTTTTTGCTCTCTATCAAGAGAGGATAATGGGGCATTACTCTCTCTTATCTCTATTGATGCCTTTTTCCCTTACCCTTCCAGTGTGGTAGTAGTAGCCTTGAGGAAGAGACAAGGATCAAGGAAACACTTCAGCGACATCTTAACAGATTAACCGTAATTACCATCTTTATTTCTCAACAGCCTGCAATCGAGATGTCGAAAAGGGAGATACTCACGCAGGAGGAATGGAAAACCCTGGAGGCCCCAGGTCAAACAATATTTCATAAAAGATTTTCCACATCGCACAGTTAATTTTTTATATAGGATTGAGGGCCTCTTCACATGAGCCAGGTAGAACGGGCTGCATGGCCCGGTTCATGCCGGGACCATTTTAGCCTTGGGTTCATATGAGAAATTTCAGCCCGGTTTCCGAAATGAATTAAAAAAGGCCAAAGATCCTGGGGACGAGTTATGGTGCCAATTTCGAGAAACAACGCAAACGTCGCGAAACACAAAAATTATCGAGAATTCGCGTCTTTCATAGCTATGGCAACTCTTATAGCTGTATCACTGCAGTTAAATGAGATGCTTTTTTTGTGGAAAATACAGCAGGCAATGGGAAGATGCCGTCTAGGCTGCCAGAATTCATCCCGCTTTCATCCCGGTAACCGGTCTGAAGTGTTCATATGGCCAAAAAATTTTAAAACACTTACCGAGATCTCGGGAACCGAGCCAGCTCAGTCAACCGGGCTCATGTGAGGCGGCCCTGAGAATCTCTTCTTGTAGTTTGAAATGTGCACGTGTGGTTGAATTATGATGCGTGGTTGTTCCTGTGATTCCGGCTTTAAGTAATATGTAGTAACAGTAACAATGATGTCCTCATGAAAATAAAATAAAGAGCCGTTGTTAAAAAATTGTGCATTATTTCTTATTGACCGATCATTTTATCTATATTTTCAAAACGTGCTGATTACTCAATGCATCTCATGAAAATTCCGATCAATCATCTTTCGCGGTAAAATCAGTCATGGATAGATCAAAACGCAATTGCGCACGACGTCGTGTTCTGTATTTATCTAGAATGGCTCAACAACTCTCTTTTCGGAAAAGAAACCGCCTGCGCCTAGGGTTTGGAGTCGTCGGCAAATTTGGTTGGATTGGTCTTAGCTAACCGAGACATGGATCCACGATATACGCCTTATTCATAAGTGGTGGACGCGCGGTTAAGACTTGAGCCGAGTACACGAAAACAAGGCTTAAGAGGCATCATAAAAACGATGGCGTTGAAATTTAATACTCACCGCTGTGTACCATTTTGTACACAAAGAGGCCCTGTTGGCCCAGAGGGAGAAACACACTATTCGAAGAGATGTTGGTAGATTTTTTCTTATCACCGTGGCATCAAAAGTCTGTTCCTTACAACGAACAGACTTATCGAAGGATCTTAATTGGTGGTCGTTCGTCTGTCAAAACAGACGTTTTTCCTTTGAATATTTCCTGGAAAAAGCGTCTCCACGAAAGCGTCCTCCCCCGCTGAAATGCCATATCAGCAACAACTGGGGAAGTGTAAATTACCTGGGTCTCTGTTCACGGAGCATGAAATGCTAGTCAACAAAACACCTAGGCCTGAAGCAGAAAACGATATTCCTGAGACGGGTACGAACTTCAATAACGAAACTGCAACGTCGTCAGATTTCGCCAAACACTTACGCTTATTCATGATCAATTAAAAAAATTCCTTCTACTGACGACGAAAATAATCACAGTAGCTCTCCAGATCAATTTAGGTTACTGGACGAAAAATAAGCAGACCTTGAAAATAAGGTTTCGGATTGGAAAGTAAGAATCGAACGCCTAATTCAAACGCCTTTTCTCTCAATCGGTTTACCTCTGATTAGGCAAAGCTATATTCTATACAGGCTTCCCTAAATATAAAGCGTTCTTGGCGACCTTGTAATATTTAGATCCAGGGATGAGTAATGGAGAAAATGTCAGATACTGGTTGTCATGTGATAATGACATATCAGTCAGACATTGTCTGTCTCCGCCCCAGATCGGTGTCAAAAGAGGGAGGCCAAGATTACCCGATTCTTACTTTGCGTCGCCTAAGGCAGGGATTTGCAGAAACCCACCTTTCTCACCTGTTTATTGTTTCTCAGGCAACAGTTAGTAGGATTGTTATCAGTTGGATCATTTTTATGTATCTTCGATTTGGAGTGATTAACATCTGGCCTTCCAGAGAAGAAGTGTCAACAAAACAAATCCTGAAGATTTCAGGAAAGCATATCCCAGCACTAGGTTATACTTGACTGTACTGAAGTGAAGTGTTGCATGCCCAGTAGCTTGCACTAGCTACACTTATTGTGCTTCAGCTCAGGCATCTATTTCTTTGGTCTTCTGACCATTCAGTCCTAAAAAAATTGCCAAATTGTTGAAGAAGTCTGAACGATGGCCGAACAAGTGGTCAAAAGTAAAGACCTTAGAAGACAAACCAAGGAGTGAATGGCCGATTTTTTCACAAACTGTGTGAGCAAATATTATCGAAAAAGCTGTAAGTATATGCGTAATAATTCCACAAAATAGAAAGGTAAAAAAATTTCAACTTCACATTATCGATCAAAGTTTCGAGCACAACGGTGTGAGGATAAGTTACCAAAAAAAGTTGGAAAGCCTTGAAGAGAAAAAAGCAGTGCACACTTCATGCAGGCATCGTGTCAGAAGGATTTGCCAACTTTATATCAAAGGAGGACCGGCCGGCGAACTCACGTGATATGAACCCCCTAGAGACCATCTGAATTATCGTAGACGAGACAACATACAAAGATGCAGCCCCTTAAACAATGGAAAAGCTAAGACAGTGACTACGCTTCGCCTGGAAGAATGTGACTTTGGACACTTGTTGGGAGCTCGTACGTTCTATACCTCACCGCTTAGAAAATGTCAGAAAACATACAAGAAGACATTCTGGTGACTAATATTTTAGTTATTCAATTGTTAAATGAATAATGAATGACAAACTAAGTTTTACCAAAGGCTTTTTTTAATAATTAGTAAAATTTAAGCGAATAAAAAATCGGAACGAACTTTTGAAATACCCTGTATATTTTCGTTCTAGGACCGATCGCCACTGTCGATGTTCTTCCAAAACCAAAACAAATTAAATACTGTTTAAAACACCAAGCAAAACCTCATCCGAGAGACAGCAGATGGCGTTTCATAACAAGATGACGTGCCGTATTTTATTAAATGCGTGCAACTAGTGCAAGGTGTTATTATGCTATTTTCAATCACCATCACGCTTCTTTTTAATTTTGACAAAACATCTCAGATGTCTTTCTATTTCTTAAAAAACTTCAAAATTAGTGGCACCTCAGTTTTTACTGTTTACTTTATTGTGTTTTAGTGAAAAAACGAA